>NC_071111.1:33290000-33392500 GCF_024256425.1 Clarias gariepinus | reverse complement strand
TTTTGTGAGGTGGCTTTAAAGAGACTTGACTGCTGGAATATCATTCTCTTCACCTTACTGGTTCCATGAAATTTTTTTGTTTTTAATGAGTGACCTTCCAGGATACTTGCTGTTCCTGGGTTTACAAAGGTCTCCTGCATCTGAAAGAAAAAAAAGAAGAGCTCAAAATTGTAGTGCTTGTTGCTAATATACTTCTAACTGGAGTAAACTAGGATGCTCTTACACCAGTAGGGACTTGAACTGTGATCCTTTGATTCTGTGGTGAAAGATGAAAGAATTGTTTAAGCATTCTACAGTTCACACATTGATTCAAAGTACCTGGATTTGTAACAATCACATTGTTTATCACCACCACTGGCAAAGATCCAAATTCTTAACAATATACATGTTTCAGTTTCAATTATTATTACTTTTTTTTATACACACATCTCACTCACATACCTTGGGAGTTTTTAGAGCTACTGGATTCACTGGAACAATTGCTGTAGAAGATGTAGAGCTGGTCACTAGTCTTTTTACCCTGTCAAAATACCGCCCAGTTTTGTGTCTAAAGCTAGGGTTAAATCAAACTAACAAAAATGGACTGTACCTTCTAAATTCACCAACTCTTACCAACATTAAAAATGACTCACTTCAAATGAAACTCACCTTTCTTTGCAGGACTGGATTGGCAACCATTTTTCCCTCATCCTTCTTTGGAACCATTTGGCTCTTTTGCTTCTCCTCCTCTTCTGAGTGGAAGCGTTTGATCCGAGCTGTGAAGTCTGTCTGCGACGTTGTTGAGCCATAACGTGAAGCTGAGCCGTAATCAAGGAAATGAAAGCGAGAGTTTAAAAGCCGTAAAATCGGACCAAAGCGAAGAATCCAAATCGGGAGATGAGAAAATGGGGAACGAGAAAACAAAGCAAGGTTGATAACGTGAAAACCGTGAAATGAAACGAGAGAATAATGTCGCAAAGAAACAGCGTGCAGCGCTTCCTTTTAACAAGAGGGAAATGAACACCGGATGAAAAACCGGTGTGCAGGCTGGGCTGTCCCTGGGTGTGGGAGGTGACGTGACAGCGTGGGAAAACAAGCCCGCATGGTGAAGAGCATGACAGTGTGGGAATGGAAATGTCAAGAGGCGGAGGCGATCTTTGATGAAGTTTTACATCTTAAAATCAATTTATTGATTTTACATGTTAAAACAGGCAGCATGATTTAACATGCATGTTAAATCATGCTGCCTAGCATGTGGGTTAGCACTGTCCTCTTACATAACTGTGGTTCAATTGTCCCTGTGTGCATGGAGTTTGCATGTTCTCCTTGTGCTTAGTGGGTCCAAAGACATGGAGATTATGCTGATTGGCATTCTCAAATTGCACCTAGTGTGTGAAGAAGTGTGTGAGGGTGTACGTGCCCTGCAATGGACCAGCACCCAGTCCAGGGTGTACCCAGTCTCATGCCCCATGTCTCCTGGGAAAGGCTCCAGGCCCCCTGCGACCCTGTATACAGAATGAAGCAGTACAGACGATGAGCAAACAATGTGTTAAGGCACTGAAAGAGCTCACCGTTCTTCGACTCTCTTCCTCAACCATTTTTGTGCCCCCCTGTCTCACTGGCTCCTCCTCCACTTCTGAATCATCCTCTGAAGTTTTCCAGTCATCTGGACCATCATCTTTAGAAGAGATCACTACCTGTTTAAACAAATTTATCTAATTTTAGCTTGAGAGATTCTAGAATGTGTGGAAGCATTGAAGTTTGTTTCTCTTAAAGACTATTTTATATTGAGCAGTCCCCCACTAATTATCTTTCCCATGCTCTTTGGAAGAGATCATTTGTTTTTAAACAAATTAAAGGAGGACTAAAAGGACTGAAAATGATCAACTTGTCTGCGTTTGCTGTTTTGGCCGTACAATTTTTTCCTTCTTGCGCAGCTTGTACACTTTTTGTGGCACCTGTTCCATCTCTTCAGAATCCAATAGTCACACTCACCGTGGTTTTCCCATCACCTGCACCATCATCTGTAGACAAGCTTACCTTCTGTTTACAAAAAAAACACTTGTTCATTTGGACTTAATGACCCTTTGTCATTAAGTCCATTGTCCCAAAGCAGCTTCACAAAATGAAAAGAACTTCATGTGCTGCTAAAAAACCTTTTTTTTTCTCATAGGCTCCTCCTGTGCTGAAGTCTCCAGGTCCTCCTCTTCCTCACCTTCTTCCTCTGAAGTGGAGACTGCCTCCACATTGTGGCGAGATGCTTCTTAGCAATCCTTGCTCCTTTTCCTCTTCTTTGCTGCATATTTAGAAACTGCCAAAATAGACAGATATGCGCTCCGGAGTATTTCTTCTGCTGGTTCATCAGTTGTGCAAAACATTAGGGAAAATTAATACAATCTGATAGCCACTATGACATAATAGGTCTAATATTAATTTAATGAAACTTACCTTGGTAAAACCTTTTGGTGGTATGTTCATGGCACATAAAAGTTGCCACTTTCTTGTATGTTTTAGATCCCAGGTTGCCACTTAGCCTAGTAGAATAAAGAAATCATAATTGCATGCACCTTTCACTATTCCAGACTATATAAAAAAAAACAGACAAATTAAAAGTTCTCTCACATAAGTAGCAACAGAAGAATGCAGCATATTGAATGTGGGTAA
Organism: Clarias gariepinus; assembly: GCF_024256425.1. Taxonomy (NCBI): domain Eukaryota; kingdom Metazoa; phylum Chordata; class Actinopteri; order Siluriformes; family Clariidae; genus Clarias; species Clarias gariepinus. Next base: position 33,389,857 of record NC_071111.1, on the reverse strand, counting down.
AACTCCCAAATCGGTACCTTCCCAGGCCTCCTTGAAATATTCAACGTGTTTTAAAAGGACACCTCCAAAGGAACTATGAAAAAAAAGGAGATGCCTCCAAGCCTTCATCAACACGTCTTCGAAGTTTGTTGTAACATGCAAACCCGGCATACTCATCCACTTTGAGGGGTACAGCTGCTTGCCCAAAGTAACTTTGGGTCTTGTGCTGTTCTACCTATTGAATCAAGAGCCATTATTTAACTTTCTTACAAACCAGTTGAACGTGTATATATTTAGCATGCCCATACTTGCTTATACAAATGATATGGACACCGTCTATAGCGTTTTCTGCTGTCCGAACTTCTTCGGTAGTCATATTGATGATGACACCCTTCTGGTGGCCAGTTATTGCAATTATGTATCCAGCCAAAAATCCAAAGAACAACTTCAATGCAGATCGTTTTTTTGGTTGCTTCTCAAGTTTGTCTGTAAAAGCCAAAGAACACCAACACATCTGCTGTAGTGTTCTCTTTAAGGAACAGAAGAACAACAAAGACCCACCATATACTACGCAAAATAGGCAACAATCAAGTCATCCAACCCAGGCATAAAACGCATACATAGAAATCCAGTGTCTACATATAAATTATGGTAATGTAAAATGTGAAAGTCATAACCAAGAGCTAGGCATTATGAATGGCAATGTGTTTAAACTCAACCAGCCAAGATATGTGCCAGCAAGTCAATGGGTGCTTCTAAAAGCCTTGCTGGTGTGTGTTAATGAGGAATCTTCAGATTGAAAAAACCCAAAATGTGTGTTTGGGTTTTTGGAGAACAAAAGTTACAACAGAATATACAGATGTGGTCATTAAGACTGCGCGTGTTTTCCCGCGGAATGCCTCAATTTAGCGCGCGGCGCGCCGCGACTTGCCGTAAGCAACATTCGGGAATTTAAATAAATGTGTTGTGCTTCAGTGAATATCCGCCAGATGGCGCATGAAAGGACTTTATTTAAACGCCGGACCAAGTACTGTACAACGAAGAATTGTGTTTAATTACTTAGTCTAAAACAATATTGTTCCCAATGCTGAAGCAAACATGAATTTTATTTTGCTTTACAACAGATCTTTTATGATAAACGTGTGTATATGTGCTTCATATTTTTTTCATAATGATGAAATGAGATGCCCAAATTCGTGCTTTAAAATTCTTAATAAGTTTCTTATATATTTTTTGTAATGTTTTAACAGGGACAAAACAGTAAAAGACATGGCAATGTCTCGGTTTACATGATGTTGAAATTAATTTAATTTCCTGATAGTAGGCTATCTGATAGTCTTAACTATGCGAATGTCCTGATTCGTGAATATGCCAACATATCTTATTTAAAACGTAAAAAATGTGTCGACATCATCAGAAGACATGAATGAACTATATATATTATATTATTAAGTAAATATTATTTTATGACCACGAGCTTCTTCTGCCATTTTATAATAATCATCATATTTGCTGTTTGTGTCCAGCATTTAATAATTATTTCATACATTATTTAACCACGGCTGGAAATAATAGCTGGAATGTGATGTGATTGTGAATTCATGACTGAAATAAAGCAGTTTGTCTTTTGTAAAGTACTTTCACTTTACAAAAGGCAGCGTTTTTATAAAGCGTTTTTTAAAGGCAACGTTTTTATGTAGGTTGATAAACGTGTGTTGTACAGTATATACACCGCGACAGCGCGCGCAGTTACTTATTTCTCACCTTTCATGTAGGTCTGCTCGGACTAATTCGTTTTAAACCCCTCAAAAATGTGTGTGTATACAGCCCCAAACCTCCATCAGTTATTGACAATAGCATCTATTTAGAAAAAATGCCCCAGTGATTTCGGAGCTTCAGGAAATCTCCCGGCGCTCTGCGCATAACACCGGGCCAACTCATGTCGGAAAGAATTTATAAACGGTTTCTAAACGTGGGCTATTTTTTTTTTTTTTTTTTTTTTAACTTATAGTATTTGTTATTTTAATTTAAATGAGGTTTGGGCTCAGGACTTCGATTCGGCATCGTGATTCTCCTCTTTAATTTACTCCATAGTTTTAATCAGCGCTCAGCCGCATGCATAAAGTTTTCCAGAGCGCACCAGCAGAAGTAGACTAATGATTATGAACGCGTCGGGAAAACAGCAAGCAGACTGACTCTGACCATTTTAAAAAAACGTTTGCGTTCATTTTCTGACGCGCTCAAGTTCACCAAAAACAATACAGAGCAGCGCAGCTTATTTGCTTTCAAACATTTATAAAATCACGTTTTTTCGTTATTGTGAGTGCGCTTAAATAAAAGTTGAGTCTTATAAAGGCATGTAGTCTTATATAGTTTTATTATATAGTTTTTGCACATTAATCAGAGTCCTCATCTGTTACATTTTTAAGGACAATAGTTTTTTTTCAGCCTGTCACGGCGTGCGCCCAAATCAATATCGCTCCTCGCTCACTAGTTAGGCGGCCTCTCCTTCAGATATGCGAAGAAAAAGGGCTGCAGAATTAGGCACGAATAGTGAAGAAGAGCTCTCCTTGCTAAAGATCACGGGCTTCCAATCCGCGCTATAAAATACTCGGGGTTTGTTGGTTTACAGTGGATTTTACTACGCGGTGTGAATGAGACGCGCGCGCGCGCGCGCGCACACAACGCGGAAGTGCGGCATGCAAACGGGGCAATTGGAACGCGCCCCAGGGACTTCAAAGAAGAGCGCGCGAGCAGGCGGAGGCAGGAGCTGCTGTCCGCGGATGGCCATCTTACTCGTATTTTATAGCGCAGGGTGAAAACCCGGGATCATTGGCATAGATGAGCTATGTCCAGCTCTGTACCAGCATGTCATGTGGGCATTATAAGACTAAAAAGTGGCAGCTGGCACGCCTAAAAATAGACGCAGGTTAATTTTTTTATAGTCTAAATTAAAATCCTCCTCCTATTCCTATTAATCCTATTGTTCTTTTAGTGTCACTGCGTGTGCTTACAATGCCAGACAACATTCAAATGCAAATTATTCACTCTCCCCAAGTGTGAATCAGCTGTTCTCACCTATTAACCTATACGTTCTCACCTAAAGTGTTTAGGTGAAATTTCACCTATACAAGTGTGACAAATATGCAAAGAAAAAAAATAGGAAGGGGCAAATACTTTTTCATGGCACTTCACATGTAGTCAGATTGTTCCACTGGGCTGAAACTGTAGCAGGTGGAGTTATAGCACTTTTCAAATCACACTTACTATACACTGATATGAATAACTTTGAATGATGAATTCTACGTTAATATGATCTCGGGCTTGCTCCACATTATAAAAGCAAAGCGCGGAGATGGAGATCAGGGAAGTACGTGATGTGGTGGAAAATAGGCAGTGGCGGTTCTACACTGAATTGCTCCGCGGGCGAGACACCCATCCCCCCCCCCCTGTCAGCGCCGCTTCTAACCAACCAAACCCCCCTGTCTGACAGCTGCTCGGTCTTGTTAATTTGTTTTAAAACCCCCAATTCTGTGAATTCCCCCAGCAGGGAAACCGGTTTGATGACTTCACACCTGTTGTAAAGGTGAGATGGGGGATTACAGTAACTGTGGGTGCGCTTCACCTCGGAGCGCGCTGTCGCGTTGTATTCAATGAATAGACTAAAACAAAATCATGTTGGCTTCAGCATTGGAAACAATATTGTATTAGGCTAACTTTATTAAAGATTATACACTCTTGTATTCTTTGTCCACACACATGGGCATCTTTAAATTTTTAGGTATTGATCCTTTCTCGATGCAGCGAATTTTCTGAGCAAATTAATAATAATTTCCATGAATGAAAAGGAGGAAGAAGAAAAGGTTACGCGAAAATAAGAAAGCTTTAGAGGTAAATGCTGTGAAATGCTTCAAATGAACAGATTCTGCCTATAACAGGTCAGGGACAGTGAGGCTGGACCCAGCAGCGCACCACATCTCACATCATAATACATGCTGATGATGACCAACACGTCTCCCCTGATCTACCAGAGCCAAGTAAAAAGAATGGCAATCAAACAGAATAAAATTAGTAGCAGCACTAACTTGTGCTAGTTATTATGATGGTGGTCAATATTAATTGAAATAATGTTTCTCAGCATTATTTCGTGTTAATATTGACTACCCTAATAATTAAAATAAGTAACTAGTTTACTAGCGTGAGCTACTGCTGCTACTGATTTTATTTCAGCTTACCTGTTCAGTTTTATTGCCATTCCTTTTAAAATATTGTCTTTATAGATTTATATGTTGTTTGTCTTGATGTTCCTTTTTTTCGTTTCTTTGACCCAATATATGTTCAGTGATACTTCAAATAACATGTTTAAATAGCATTGATTTCTGTATTGTTATATTTTTATACTAGTAACTGGTGTTAAAAATGTATCTCTACATTAATGAGCCAATGTATTATGGTGTGGGCTGCTGTGGGCCAGGAAGTCTAGGGCCACTTTTTGGTCCCAGTCCGCCCCTGTAATAACGAATGGAGAAAGCGCAGTCGAAGCCCGGGGATTCTGTGTTCCACGGGGGCCAGTCGTGAATAGCTGACACTAAGTGACCAGCCAATGAAATTAAAGCATTTTTGTTGCTTTCCACGTGGTGTGGCGTTGCTTAAATAATATCTGTATAATATCCGTATATCCTATAAAATCGTCCAGACCCTGGTTCGAATCCCGCTCTGGGTGAAAATGTAATAAATGTGAATCCTTTGTTTTACACTTTTTGCTTATGATAATCATTAAATTACAGCAACTGTAAGGTGAGTGCTAATGTGTTTCATAGCTTTAGAAAAAAAAAAATTCTCAATTGCAAACATGCATTTAGTACTGAAGCATAACTTGATAAAGTAATGGCTATATCATGGTATTTTAGCGAATAGCACCGGAATTTTGAGCACTGGCTGGGAATCGAACCCGGGTCTCCCGCATGGCGGGCGAATCACCTACCACTGAGCCACCAGTACCCGTCTGTGTTTAAAGCGCATAAAAACAATAAAACAATACTGTTATAGGCTAACGTCATACATCTTTGTAGTCCTTTTGCACACGCGTGGGTGCGTTACAACAACAACAACAATAATAATAATAATAATAAATTTTGAGAACTACTACTACTAATAATAATAATTCTGAATGAAAATGAAGAATAAATACATAACAGTTTGAGCTTGACCCGTTTATGAGCTCTGTCGCTTGCCGTCAATGGGCGCCTAAGAGACATAACATTTTTCGGCTTCAGTAGACACACAATACTTTAGAATGAAACACGACTGCCCCCTACAGGTATTGAAGGGCATTTTCACAGCTTGCCGCGCGCACTCGCGGCAAGTCGTGGGATCCCTTTTCCGAAAATGTGCGTTTTTAAAGGCCAGATTTGTAGGAATTATGTTGCAAAAACTTAAGAACTCTTTTTTTTTTTGGTTATGGAAACCACCTATGCTATGTAAATCTTTGCTATTTCTTTGCCTATATGACCCAGCCTCACATTTTTTTTGTCCAGTTATGTTTGGGAAATTAGTTAAACCGTACTAAAATTTAGTTCATCATATTGCTCATTTTGTGCTAAAGAAAGGACATGTCTCACTATATTGCACAATCCTGAGCCACACATTTGGGGAAAAAAAAAGCTACAGTGCTCTGAAGACAGGTATTCACCCTGCCCTGAAGACAGGTATTCACCCTGCCCTGAAGACATCCTAATAGTTGGAACACCACATGACTACAAACACAGTTTGTACATGCAAGTCCCTATAATGTAAAAATCTGCATCCTGCTTGGATATTTATGGATAGATACACACACCACATTTATAAGATATTTGTTCCAATTACATAAATAACAATGAGCAGAGCTCCCTACCAAGTGCTGCAGCAATATTTACAGGAGCCTCCTTAATGAACAAATTGTGTTTTCTAGCATCAACAAGTCTATCTGACATTATAAATACAATTCATTATACATGCGTTTCTCTATTAATGATGTGGTGTTAAGCAATAGAGGTAGCGGCTTGTATCTTAAACTTACCGGACTTTGATCGGCGCACTTTCAGCTGGTGTCCAACTGCAATTCCACTAGGAGAATGTTCCCGAGTGGAACAGATGGTGGTCTGACAGATGGTGGTGACATGTTCAAAATGTATTTCAGGAAAGCCACTACATCCAGCAAATACAGTTTCTGGGTTGTTGGCTTTAACTGTCTTTCCTGAAGGTGTGCAATGAAACAGTGTAGTCAAGAACACAAATTAGGCCACGTCTCCTACTCCGTTTGACACGGACAGTCTTCACAATTTAGCGGTTACTTGCAGATGCTACAATTTAGTAGTTACGCGCAGACTCTACCATGGTTTGGAAGAAAAAGAAGATCAACATTTGCAATTGCCAGGTCTGCCATGAATTCCAGAAAGTGGATAATATGGATGGCTTGCTGTATGGCATTTTCTGTTTTTTCTGTTTGGGTTTACACCTTCCACATGGCCCCTAAACTCTTCAACCAGTTTTACTGAAAAGACACAAACATAAACCAAAGTAAATATAATTGACAGCCTAAAATCCTTAATCATTTGTGCGAGTTTTACAATCTGCAAAATGATGCAATGTCACTCATTCTTCAGGTTTGGTAGTAATTATATTTACCATACTGGGGGCTATAATACTGGGTTTTCTTAATTTAAATTTAATTGCCTGAAATAATAAAGTATATGTAGTATATGTAATTTTTTTTTAAGACTTGTATGTTTCAGAGAAATAATGCTCACTTTTGAGGAATTTGTTGAAGAATGTAGCTGCTTTAGCTCATCATCCTTTTCAATTTTAACATTGAGCAGCTGCTTTACCACTTTTAGTTTGGCAAACAAAACCTGGCAGTTCCTGCAGCCAGGCAAAGGTTTTCTTAGCAGAGGACATCTTCTTTTAAGTTTGTCAGGTGGTGCTATTTTGCTGACCGAGTGAAAATGCATACCTGAGGTGCCAGGCTCATTGGGAGACTCGCTGGGAGACTGAGAAGTAGGAGAGGCATATTTGGAGTGGAATGTGCACAGGGAGTCTCGATTTTAGAGTGTGAAGGAGAAGGCAAATTTAGGCTGGCATGCTCACTCTGGGTCTGACTAGAAGATTTTGAAAGATGGCACACATTTGGCATGGCATGCTCTCTGTGAGTTTTACTGGCAGAAGAGGCAGCTTTTGAACTTGCTTCTATTTCCCTCCTGATGCCCTCTTCAACTGCTACATCATCCACATCATCAAGAGATCATTCGTGGTGTGGGTTTAGAAGCCCTCAGGATTGCCAGTTCCCTTTTAATGTATCTATTGTAGCCTTCTGCATGTAGAGTGTAATGATAGGTTTCTGAAAATACAGAAGTAATGTTTCAAGTTAATTATTTGAGCACATTTTAAAGTTTGCCCACAAAGTGAATATAGATAGGTAAATAAATACAGCATTTCTAATCCCAAGTTGACTACACAAGACCAAAATGCATCAGAGAAAAAGACAGCACTACCAGTCTTCAAACGAAATCAGAAGAAAACCAAGGTGTACAATTAAAACATATCCAACATGCCAGGTCCAACATGTATAACCCTTTACTGTAAGAATCTGTGTGTGTGGAGGGGGGGGACACTGTATTCACTAGCTGTGCACCACAGTATCATTTGATAGAAACTCAAAGTTAATCAAGTCCTCAGACCAACACATAACTTAAATCTTAGCTTCTATGCAAGTCCCTTTTAGGTAAAAAAATAAATAAAACACACACACATTTAGACATCTGGCAGACACAAACTTGCCAATTCACAACTTATCCAGAGCGACTTACAAAATGTGCTTTGAAGTTACCGTTATTGGATCGATACTTAGACTGGATTACTAACTAAGTGCTATCAGTCAAACAGTTGGGTAGGGTTAGGGGAAATTAAAATATGGGTTGGGTCTTTGAACTATCATATACTGAGAAGTTGGTATCAACAAACTGCTGAAACTTGGAGTCATATTTAGGGCCTTTGCTCTTGTGCTATGCAGCCACGTATTGCATGTGATAATGTTATTGTGATAGTATTGCACAATGCATCAGGGCATGATAAAGTTATATTGATTCTGTAATGACAGCTCCCGAATGAAGAGGGAAGCGTTATAGAGTTTAATTGCCACTGGTATAAATGATGTCCTGTGGCGTTCAGTTTTAGACTTTGGTAGTCTCAGTCTGTGGTTGAACGTGCTCCTGTATGACATCAGTTATTTAGCAGTTATTAAACTGATTATTAAGAAACCTGACCTCGACCTCTGTCACCTGTTCAATTACAGGCCAATATTAAACCTCCCGTTCATCTCTAAGATTCTTGAAAAGATAGTAGCGGAGCAGCTATGCCCATATCTACATAGAAATAGCATACATGAACTGTATCAGTCAGGATTAAGGCCTCATCACAGCACTCGTTAAAGTAGTGATCAGGGTTCACCTCTGATCAGGGTTGTGTAACTATGCTTGTTTTACTCGACCTCAGTGCAGCGTTTGACACCATTGATCATGGGATTTTTCTTCACAGATTAGAAAATGTAGTAGGAATTAAGGGTACAACCCTCTCCTGGCTCAGATCCTATTTGACCGATCGTTATCAGTATGTAGACTTAAATGGTGATTATTCTGCATGCTCTCTAGTGGAGTTTGGTGTTCCACAAGGTTCAGTTTTAGGCCCACTGCTTTTTCCCTATACATGCTTCCTCTGGGCAACATAATCCGTAAACATAACATTAGTTTTCATTGTTATGCTGACGACACACAGTTATATGTCTCAGCAAAACCTGTTGAGAAAAACCGCTTACTAAAGTTGAGCAATGTGTGCAGGACATAAGAAATTGGATGCTAATCAACTTCCTTCTGCTAAATCCGGATAAGACAGAAGTTCTAGTCATAGGACCGCATACAGCTAGGAGTAAAATTTTAGATCACACTGTAACTTTAGATGGCCTTTCTGTTCCATCAAGTGCAACAGTAAAAGACCTTGGTGTGATTATAGATTCCAGGCTTTCATTTGAAGCTCATGTAGATAGTATTACCAGGATAGCATTCTTTCACCTCAAAAATATTGCCAAGATAAGAAATATATTGTCGCTAAACGATGCAGAAAAACTAGTTCATGCTTTTATCACCTCTAGGTTGGACTATTATAATGCCTTACTGTCTGGTTGTTCAGCTAGGTGCATAAATAAGCTTCAGCTAGTCCAGAATGCAGCAGCGAGAGTCCTCACTAGAACCAGAAGATGTGAGCACATCGCCCCTATCTTATCTTCACTGCATTGGCTCCCTGTGAAATTTCTCATTAATTTTAAAATATTACTCTTGACATATAAAGCATTAAATGGTCTCGCTCCGCAGTACCTGAGTGAACTGCTAGTGTCTTATGAACCTCCACACCTACTTTGATCAAAGGATGCAGGCTGCTTGTCAGTACCGCTTATTATGAAAAATACAGCTGGGGGCAGAGCTTTTTCTTACAAAGCCCCAAAATTATGGAATAGTCTTCCAAATAGTGTTCGGGACTCAAACACAGTCTCAGTGTTTAAGTCCAGGCTAAAGACCTATTAATTTAGCCAAGCATTTTTAAAAATAGATTTGCCATAGGTAAAGGAGCAGAACTGGGGGACTCATGGACGTAGAGTATTATGGTGAACTGGTATGTTTAGATGCTGTCTTCCTCACTCTCATTGATCACTCAGGTTTGCTAACGGTGAGGTAATTGTTTGCTTTACATCTCAGGAAGCCCTCATGTTTGTGTTTCCTTCTGGCTCTCCCTTTTAGTTATGCTGTCATAGTTAGTCCTGCCGGAGTCTCTGCTTGCACTCTACAGTTAATATACATTCACATTATACATTGTGTGACTGTGACCATACCTAATTGCCATCTCTTCTCTTCTTCTCTTTCTCTCTCCTCTCTCTCTCTCTCTCTCTCTCTCTGTTGAGCTACACATGTCGTTCCTGAGCTGCCAGTGATCCAGACTCCCTCTGCCCTCCGGACCTGTCTGACCCATCCTGGTGCCCCGCTTCTGGTTGGAGATCTCGTCACATGGATGCCCCATGTGTCTCTTTGGGATGCGTCTGGTGTCTGGGGATGATTCTCTCTACCTAGAAGATGGTTGTGGCCTCGACTGGTGTTTCTGTGTAACTGTTTCTCTGGGGACTTGACAGTTCGATAGTTCAGGACTGGAACTTCCTACACGTCTACCTGAGTCTTCAATAACTACCTGGACTCCGTATTAACATCAATTAACATCAGCTATTATAGCTGAACTGCCTGCCACCTAACACACTGTATAAATGCAGATCATTTACTGCTTTCTGTTTCACCCAAATGAGGATGGGTTCTCTGTTGGGTCTGGTTCCTCTCAAGGTTTCTTTCTATTACCATCTCAGGGAGTTTTTCCTTGCCACTGTCACCCTCGGCTTGCTCACCAGGGACAAACTGACCATTTTGATTCATACACATTCACATTTCATACAAACTTAAATAATTCTTTTGATTGTGTAAAGCTGCTTTGCGGCAATGACAATTGCTAAAAGCGCTATACAAATAAAATAAAATTGAATTGAATTGAGATTGAGCTTCAGCTGATGAGCAGCCATCCATAATGAGATGTCTGCCAGACATGCTGAGATCCGGGTGGAAACCTAAGTGTCAGAGGGAGGAAAGGAGAGAACAAGTTGGGTGTTGTCTGCATAACAATGGTATGAAAATCCATGCGATGATATGACCTTACCAAGAGACCGGGTATAGAGGAAGAACAGAAGAGAACAGAAGAGGACCAAGTACTGAGCCCTGTGGGACCCCAGTAGAGAGTCTACGTTGGGCAGATGTAGATCTCCTCCATGTTACCTCATATGATCTCTCTTCTAGGTAAGAAGCAAACCATTGCCACGCTGTTCCACAAATTCCAAGGCTTGTAAGAATAGATAATAGAATCTTGTGGTTCACCATATCATGGCTAGATCCAAGATGGCGCCGGTGAGGTCGGCTGCCGTCACGACTGCTCCGACCACCTTTTCTTTGTTTTTGTCTTTTAAGTTAGTTTACAGCGTTTTAAAACCGGCAAAATTACCACCATGGAGTACATTAGTTATGATAGAGACACTCTTATTTCTATTGGTGTACAATGTACTCACAACTCGACGTTTTTAACTCCGGATCCGAGCTGGCCGAGTGAGATCCTGAGGGACAACAAAGAACCCCACGCGGCCCAGAGGGAAACGAGCCGGCGTCAGGAACAGGCTGAGAGCCCGTGCACACCGCACACCTCTGCCTAGCATCCTGCTCGCCAACGTCCAGTCACTGGAGAACAAGCTCGATGACCTCAGGGCCAGGATAAAGTTCCAGAGAGACATTCGGGACTGCAATCTCCTCTGCTTCACCGAGACATGGCTGAACCCAGTGGTGCCGAACCACGCTATCCAGCTGGCCGAGTTCTTCTCGGTTCACCGCATGGACAGGACACGGGACTCGGGGAAGTCGAGGGGAGGCAGCGTGTGTTTAATGGTGAACAGCAGCTGGTGCAACAACGCGAGCGTTGTTCCTCTCACACGCTCCTCCACACCAAATCTGGAACTACTGTCCATCATGTGTCGTCCTTTTTATCTACCTCGGGAGTTCACATCGGTCATAATCAGTGCCGTTTATATTCCACCACAAGCGGACACGGACACTGCCTTATGCGAGCTGCATGAGGCACTCACACAGCACCAAACACAGCATCGGGACACTGCGCTCATTGTGGCGGGGGACTTTAACAGTGCCAACCTCAAACGCGCAGCGCCAAACTTTTATCAGCACATCCCCTGCCCCACCAGGGGCGAAAGGACACTGGACCACTGTTACACTACAGTCAAGGACAGCTACAAGGCACAATCTCGCCCTCCGTTTGGTAAATCCAACCACGCCGCCATCTTCCTCATGCCAAAATACAAACAAAGGCTGAAACAGTAAGCTCCGGTTCAGAGGGAGGTCGCGCGCTGGACAGACCAATCGGTGGCCGCGTTACAGGACGCACTCGATGACGCAGACTGGGACATGTTCCGAAACAGCTCCGATGACGTCAGCGTGTTTACAGAAGCGGTTGTGGGAATTATCGGGAAACTAGCGGATGATACCGTGGAGAAAAAGACTATTAGAACGTTTCCCAACCAGAAGCCGTGGGTGGATAAAACCATCCGCGACGCTCTGAAATCTCACACCGCTGCCTACAACACGGGACTCGCGTCGGGGGACATGGAACCATACAAGGCTGTGTCATACAGCGTCCGGAAGGCGGTGAAAGAGGCGAAGCAGCGCTACGGGAGAGAACTAGAGTCACAACTCCAAAAGAGTGACTCTAGGAGCCTGTGGCAGGGATTAAGGACAATTACGGACTCTAAATACACCAACAACCGGTATGACGAACGCGGACGTGACTCTGGCAGACGAGCTGAACACTTTCTATGCTCGCTTCAAGGCTGCAGCTAAAGACGCTAGCGATGCTGATGCTAATGCTAGCGGCGCTAGCGGCTGCAGACAGGAAGACACTGCCAGCACCGGAAACGCGTTCATCATCACTGAGCATGACGTGAGGAGAGCCTTCAAGAGAGTGAACACCAGGAAATCAGCAGGACCAGACGGCATCTCAGGCCGTATTTTCAGAGCCTGCGCAGACCAGCTAGCACCTGTGTTCACTGAGATATTCAACATCTCTTTACCTCAGTCGGTGATCCCCACATGCTTCAAAGAGTCCATCATTGTTCCTGTCCCGAAGAAACCTCATCCTGCTTCACTCAATGACTATCACCCTGTAGCCCTCACCTCAGTAGTGATGAAGTGCTTTGAGCGCCTGGTCAGAGACTTCATCATTTCATCACTACCCGACACACTGGACCCACTACAGTTCGCTTACCGTCCAAATCGTTCCACAGACGATGCAATCTCACATCTCCTCCACACATCACTTACTCACTTGGACACTAGAAGGGGGAATTATGTTAAAATGCTCTTCATCGACTACAGCTCTGCATTTAATACCATAATTCCCTCCACACTCACCACCAAGCTGGAGCACCTGGGACTCAGCTCATCTATGTGTCAGTGGATCTCCAACTTACATTTACATACATTTACATTTAGGCATTTGGCAGACGCTCTTATCCAGAGCGACTTACAAACTTCCTTACAACTTCCTAACTGGCAGACCACAGGCAGTAAGGATGGGCGGACACGTCTTAGCCTCCATCACTCTCAGCACTGGAGCCCCCCAGGGTTGTGTTCTAAGCCCCCTGCTGTACTCTTTGTACACATGACTGTGTGGCCACTACCGGCTCCAGCTGAGCGCACTATCCACACAGAGCTTCCTGACCTGCACTCAATCTACAGCAGGCGGTGCTGGACTAAAGCCAGGAAGATAGTGAAGGACCTCAGCCATCCCAACAATGGACTGTTCTCTCTGTTGAGGTCAGGAAAGCGATTCCGCTCCCTGAAGGCCAACACAGAGACTAAGGAGGAGCTTCTTCCTGCAGGCAATACGGTCTCTCAATCACAATCACACCACCACACAGTACTGACCCACACAAATTGTTTTTACACACACACTGGACATTCTGGACATTTGTTTACACTATTGGCCACTGCACAACTACACTTTGTGGTCATCAAATCAAATCACTCCAGCACAAATCACTTTAAGCATATTTGCACTGCACAAGTCACTTTTAATATGTGGATTGCACAACCATAGACATAACCATTCTTTTATTACCATTTATTCGGCTGCTCTTATTGTTTTACATTTTTTCATATATTTTCCATATATTTTCTATATTGTGTATTTTGTGTACAGATATTTTATTTTTTTACTTTTATTTGTATATATTTTTTATTTTATTCTTCCCTAGTTAACACTAGAAGCGCCGCGCCAGTGTCACCTACTAAAAACGCCGTTCAGCGGTCATTTGACCGCCTATTGTTTTGAATGGGAAGCTGGTGCTGACACACAATGATCGCTAGATGGCGCTTTCACCCAAAGCAAATAGTTTAGCTCCAAGATCAACTTGCACTTGGACAATGCGCCATTCATTCCCGCGTTGATAATCAGCGGTATCTTTTTTACATATTCAACTGAGAAAACCTACTACAGAGTCTCTAAGGAACAAAGGAAGAGGGGGAAAACGGCAGAAAAAAAACAAGTCATTTTTTGCATTATAACCCAAAGTTTTTGGCATGACTTTTTTCTGCCGTTTTTTCTCCTCCTTTGTCCATCTAGGGGCTTCATACTATAACAAAAAGAAAAGCTCTACTTAATTTTATATCGTATGGAGAAAATTTATTCGTTTGTTCATTCTATTCGAAGCCTCTGAACGTCTCGGAGCAGCGATTTAGTTCTGAACTCGCTTCCGTGAAATTATCGCTAAAACAATATTAAATTTGATCTACAGATCTACCACAGCAGATAATAAACTATGCTATGTCATAACCGAAGCAAACACCACGATTATGCCTCGTTTCGTTCGGTGTTGCTAGGCAACAAACCACGAGCCTAATCGGCGGGACTGCTTATGTTCATGTAATAAAAGCGAGGGAAATGTGGAGGTGATGTGTGGCCACTGAATGAGAACTAAATCAAAGATTTCGGTAACTACACTGAGTGTAACATCTGCATAGTGACACTAAACAGCTGAACAATTTCACTTTTCCGTTTACCTCTGAGCAAAAAAAGCTGTATTTTGTGTGTTTATATTTAAAATGTTTATGAAAGTACACGAAGTAGGCACGCACGCGCACATTCACAGTGTCCCTGTGACCGCTGAAATCCGACACGACACCACGTTAGGCTACGTCTTGACTCATTTGCATATCGACGGTGATTAGATGTTGACCGAGGGCTCAGGGGAGGTGTGTGTGCGTGTGTGTGTGTATGTGCGCGCCTACTTCGTGTACTTTTATAAACATTTTAAATATTAACACACAAAATACAGCTTTTTTTGCTCAGAGGTAAACGGAAAAGTGAAATTGTTCAGCTGTTTAGTGTCACTATGCAGATGTTACACTCAGTGTAGTTACCGAAATCTTTGATTTAGTTCTCATTCAGTGGCCACACATCACCTCCACATTTCCCTCGCTTTTATTACATGAACATAAGCAGTCAAACATTCCGCAGGTTTATACTACACCGTGGCAAAGTGAACCACGTTCCCGCCGATTTCGACTGAACGAACGGAGGCATAATCGTGGTTTATATAATAATAACAATAGTTTATTATCTGCTGTGGTAGATCTGATTCATATAAATTTAATAATGAGGCTTTATATCCTCAGGAGGGGTCATTACATATGTAATATGTAAAACAATATTGTTTTAGAGATAATTTCACGGAGGCTTCTAACAGAGTGAACAAACTAATGAATTTTCTCAAAACGTTATAAAATTAAGTAAAGCGAAATCCCCTAAATGTCCTTATAAAATATCGCTGATCATCAACGCCAGAATGAATGGCGAATTGTCGATATTTCACGGAAGTGTGTATGTGTATATATATATATATATATATATATATATATACAAGTATATCTAAGTATATATTTAAAGTATTAAGTACGTTACAGCTATTTTTACTGTTTCAAATACATGATTAATATACATTACAAATACTAAAAATGTACACTTTGTGGTTAATACAATATATATATATATATAATAAACTGCATATATGGAATGAAACCTGTGATAGTTACATATACGCTCTGAATGACGCATAGATAGTATGCGCGATTCCTTGCGCCATCTGCTGAGAGAAATGAGAAACGCAGGTTGGAAAAGACAGGAAACGTCATGCCGCCGCGCAGCTGTCAGCGATTTCACGTAAATAAGAGCAAAATAGCTTTATACTGGCTTTTACTGGTGCGATTTTGAAAATGTAAGCATACAGGGTGATTAAGCTCACGGAACTAGGAAAAGTCATGGAAGGAGGGTCCTGGAATTTGATCGAGTGTGAAGTATTATTTTTTTTTTACCCCCATGCGGTCAAATGACCGCTGCTCGGCGCTTCTAGTGTTAAACTTACCCTTTATTTTAATTTTCATATTTATTTCCTATTCATATTCTTAGGTCACGAGCAGTTGTCTAAGCATTTCACTGCATATCGTACTGTGTATGACTGTGTATGTGACAAATAAAAATTTGAATTTGAAATGCAGCTGACAGGTCCAGGAGGATGAGGACAGATGACAGTTTAGCATATCTACTAGCATGGAGCTTCTCAGTGACTGACAGAAGGGCAGTCTCTGTGGAATGTCCCACTTTGAATCCAGATTGGTTGGGATCATTAAGGTTGTTCTGTGAGAGATAAAGAGACATTTGGTTATAAACAGCTCTTTCAAGAATTTTGGAAATAAGAGAGCAGTGATACTGGGCGATAGTTGTTAACTTCCGATGGGTCCAGGCAGGGTTTCTTAAGGATGGGAATAACCCTTGCCTCCTTAAAAGCAGCAGGAACATAACCAGATGATGTGGAATGGTTGATGATGGCTGTGGTGAAGGGAAAAAAGGTCTCGTGAGATGGCCTGGAGTATTGTGGAAGGGACTAGGTCTAATGAACAGGTGGTGGGGTTAGATGACGAGATGATCTGTTGAATCTCATCAGATGACAGGTTGGAAAATTCTGCTAAGGGAGGGAAGGGAAGGTCCTGAGGTTCTGCTGTAGGAGTTTGGTTAAAAGCAAAGGACTGGCGGATTGCTGCAATCTTCCCATCGTAGAATGTGGCAAAATCATCAGCAGTCAGAGAGGAAAGGGAAGGAGGAGTCGGTGGGTTGAGTAGTGAGGAGATGTTGTGGAGTTTGCCAGGATCATGTGCAGAGGCTTCCAACTTTTGTCTGAAGAAGAATTCCCTGCCTTGTGTGTAGGAGGGCAGCTGTTTAGAGTTAAAGAGAAGGAGTTAAGGAGAGGGAGAAGGAAAGAGGATTGGAGTTCATTAGATGGAAGGTTGAAATCTACTAGAACAGTGAGAGGAGTGTTAGCAGAAGGAAAAAGACTAAGGAGCATGTCCATTTCATCTAGAAAGTTTCCTAGAGAGCCAGGAGGACGGTAAATAACTAAGATGTGGAGGTTAATTGGAGAGGTTACCTTAACTGCATGATAAAAGTAAGTAAATGATAAAAAAACTGAGATGAGACAGGGTGATAGGCAAAAAGGACCATCTCTTGGACAACAGGAGACCCGTACCACCACCTCTGCCAGTTTCTCGTGGAGTGTGAGAGAATACATAGGCAGAGGATAGGGCAGCCGGTGTAGCTGAGTTCTGAGGAGATATCCAGGTCTCAGTTAGTGCCAGAAAGTCAAAAGAGTAATGGATAGCTAGAGCAGAGATAAAAATCTGCTTTCTTTACAGCAAATTGGCAGTTCCAGAGCCCACCTACCACCAGTGCAGGGCAATGAGACAGTACTGGAGGGTAGATGAGGTTTCTGGGAGATCTGCCTCTGTTGTGTGAGTAAAAGCATCTTGGTCTGTGAGAACTGACAGATAGGTTTAAGACACATGCTAGACTGCGGTAACGGTCTATAAAACTTGTAATTTCTTGGTATACAAGAGCTTGAGTCAATTCTCTGTGCACTACCTTTGTTGCAGGATATGCTTATTAACTGCTACAGACACAAGTGTAGAAGACACCTTCAATATATGTAGCTAAGCCCTGCCCACAATTCACACCTTAAGGAAGCTACCTGAAACTACTCTTGATTAACTACTCTTGATAAATACTAGGTACAGTATACAGTATGAACCAATTGTGTTTCAAAAACAGTACAAAAGTTAAAAACCTACCTTACCAGTGGAGAGGAATCCAATTTAGAAAACTAAAGCACACTGTGGGCTCTCGTCTTTCTTATCTCTATAGATGGGTAAATAAACCCCCTAACATCCAAACAGTACAAAATCATTTACCCTATCCCCTTCTTCAGTGGTCCTGGGTGGGACTCTCCCTGATTCCCTTTGTTTGTTGAGTTCTCCGTTTCTTCTCCATGACTCTTATGCGACTTAAGAAAATTAGAAAAACGGACCCCGGTTCTTGGTTTGGATTTTGCACTCGCAAACACTTTCCTCTCCAACCCCATAGGGCTCTTTTCCCTTCCGACACTATTGTCCATATAATTTCATATTTTCTTGGTTTCAGTGCCTTCAAACCATCCCCGAACCGCACCATCCCCTCATTCCAGGGAACCATAAGGCTCTCTCCTGTCCACTTTTTAACTAATTCCCAAAATGACCTAGCACATGGGCAAAACCAGAAAACATGGGCCACTGTCTCTTCCAAGCCACATCCTACCAGGCATAAGGGGTTTCTTGTGCTCCCAAAATGATAGAGGCGTTCTCTTACACCTAGCCAATTTAGGTCTTTTGCCTCACTTTCCAAATAGGCTGGCTGAAGAGAGTTCCATTCCACATCTTGTCCCACAATTTGTCGCGCCAACGGAGCTTCATGGTTTTCCCTTAAAAGGTTGTAAAGAAGCCTGTGCCGTAGTACCTTCCCTCCCTCAATGCATTCAGGAATTGAATGCAAAAACTGTGCCATGCGTTCATAATGCCATGGCCTAACTAATGAGCACAGGCTTGACAGATCTAATAGGGCCAAGCTCCTTAAAGAAAGCCAGAGCCAATATTTGGCAAAGCCTGAGGCTGGGTGGCTAGATGGGTGAACGACAAGCTCTGCATGAAACGCCACTAATATGGCCATGGTTTTTTGGGGCAGATGTGGTACCCCTCTTTCCCCGTTCCCAATCGATTGATACATTTAAGGCTCTTTAAACCAGCTCCACTCTCCCTCCCCAGATAAAACCAAAGATTAGTCTTTCCAGGTTAAGATACCCTTCTAAGGGAATTGGGAACACCCGGGCCAAATGTATCAACCTGGACAGCACATCTGTCTTGACAACCAAAATTTGGTTAGTAATTGACAACTTTCTTGACCCCCAAAGACTTAGGTGTTGCTGTACTTTCTTCAGCATGCTAACCCAGTTTCTCGCCCCACTAGCCGGATGAAAGAATTGAATCCCCAGTATCCGAATCCCATCCTTACATGTTGGGTAACCACCCACCATAACCACTGACTTGGAGGTATTTACAGCTGCTCCAGCTGCCCGGCAGTAAGAATTTAAGTGAGCCCTCACTCTCTCCATCTCCTTCATCAGTCAAGAACAGATTTAGGTCATCTGCGTACAAGGAGACAAAGGCTTTACTCCCTTTCCCCCCTGGCACATGAAATCCTTTCAGTCCTCAATCAGCCTGCAGACTAGCAGCTAGCGGTTCAATCGTCAACACGTACAGCAGCGGAGAGAAAGGGCAACCCTGCCTCACTCCTCCCGCCTGCTGCACTGACCTGGACAGGAAGCCATTGACGCAGACTCTGCTGACCGCTTTCTCATAGAGTAGCTTTACCAAAACTACAAAGAAAGGCCCAAAGTTCAGCCTCTCTAAAACGGAAAAGAGAAAGTTATGACTTGTCCGGTCAAAGGCTTTCTCCTGGTCTAAGCTTAGCAAGGCTACAGGGACATTTTGTTCTTCAGCCTTGCTAAGCACATCTCTAATGAGACACAAGTTGAGAGCACAAGTCCGACCTTGTACCCCACAAGTCTGATCTGGGTGGACTACTGAGGCCATAACCCCCCTCAACCTTGTCGTGGAAATTAATTGAAGACTCAGGCTTTGGTTTTCAGAAGATAACAACCTTTATTTATCATGCAATAACGGCCGGGGGAGACTGCAGTGTCACTCTGAACGCTTTTCGTTTAAATACCCTCTGATACAATGGAGTATTCAGTATACAGTGATGTTCCACAACAGCTGAGTTTCTTTAAATTCCCCCGTTCTATGTATACCTCACCTTCCTGGGCAAGCACATTCCAGGAGGCCTTATATGGTTAGATTTTGCACGTACAATTCCCCATCCTATGTATAGCTTGGATTCCTAGGCAAGCACTTCTCAAATTGATTATGTTCCAATGGGTACCTAAAAGTAAGTGAAATCACATAGAAATTACTACCATATATCCCCCCTTTGGGACTTACAAGTCCCACATTAATTGGTCAATCTAGAGTGCAAATCCATGTGTTAGTCATCCTTACACTAATTTGGTGATTAAATCAAATCACTGGATTTTATCAATAACCAACCTATGTATTCGCACTTTAGGGGAGTATCAGCCAAACGTCTCTTTCCTTACTTTTGACGATTGGGACAAGAGTAAAAGACTGATCTCCATGACAGTATACTTTCCATAACACAATAACATGACATACAATGCAATTAATACAGTGACTTTCTAGGATTACACTAGTTGGACAACGTTTACAATCTAAATTGAAACATGTATAAATTGAAATATGAAACCCACAGTACAATTTAAAAGTTGATAGGATTTTAACCGCCTTGTCGTAATATACGAATCTTCAACCCAGATGCTTTGCACATCGTAGAGAGTCAGTTGGAGCCCACAAGAGAGGTTACTAGCACTTTATTATTGGCTCGTGTTTTCCATCCTTTGCCATTGAGGATACGCATCAACATATGAATCAGTAAAGTCTCAGATTAAAGTTACATATTAGTGAGGTAAGGATATTCTTGATGACTGTGTCCAAAAATCCATCTTTGTCTGTTGTTGCTAGAAAATGCTGTTAAGTTAAAAGTCTTTGGTTAGATATAAATATAATTTATAACTTTAGACACAGTAAAGTCAACCATCAGCTGCTCCAGATACAATAAAATTTCTGTATCTGGAATTAAAGAGATCATTGTTTAGTGGCATTACACATGGTCATAAGTTGTTTACAGCTTGCTTCCTTCTCGGGCACTTTTCCTGTTGAGGGAATTAAATTAATTGTCGCTGCTACTGCGTTATCTGTGAAAGTAATATAGGTTTGGTTAAACAGAATTGCATTTATACCACATAGTGGACATGAGTCATTGTCACATATAATCTGTACAACTGTTTGTCATGTCGGGTAAGTCAGGGGAAATTCTGGTCAAAGTCAGTCTCATCTGTATGAGAAGCGGATGCTGCTTTCAAGAAGATTCTCATACTTAATTCGGAGCAGCGGAGTGTTTAACGCTGCGCAATTTGGTGTCCAACTTGTGCCAATAGTTGGTTATTTCTCCAATTAGGATTTAATTTCTTTGCACTTTGCTACTATAGGATGTTAGGTTCTCCTCTCTTTTTCCTTCTTTTCTGGTACTTGTTTTGGGGACTCTTGTGTAATGGTTCAAGGGATACCACGTGGTTTTGCCTTTCACTTGAATTGCAGTTGGAGTGGCTGCCAGAACTTCGTAGGGCCCCTCCCTCCTGGCCTTGTGCCACTTCCTCCTACACACTCACAGATAGATAGACCTGGTCTCCTGGATTGATGGGACATGGAATGTCTTTTCCTTCCTCCGCCTTTTTGCTCTTTTCCTGCACATAGATTGCTTTATATATGGCAGTTAGTTTCATCATATATAATCTAAGTTTCAATTGCAATTGTTTTAGCGGTGGGCCTTTATATGGCCCTCTACAGAACGGCACAGGCATACTGTAAGTCGAACCTTTAGCATTTCATGCGGGTTAAGTAGGTATTTCTGTTAATTTGCATGCGATAGCTCACCAATGCAAGAGGTAATATATCAACCCAGTTAAGGTTTGTACTAGCAAAAATATTGTTAAGCTTGACTTTGAGAGTTCTGTTTATTCTTTCTACCATACCCTGGGACTGTGAATGATAGACACATCCAAAACTTTGTTTTATTCTCAACTGTTGTTAACAGTTTTCTGAATGAACACTGATCTATTATCTGAACTGATTTTTGACGGAATTCCAAACCTAGGCATCACTTCCCTTGTGAGGAATTTGATAACTGTTCCGGACCCTTAATCTGCAGAAGGCATTGCTTCTACCCATCTACTAAATCTGTCTGTTATTACAGGCATGTACCTTTTGCCTCGAGCATACATTATTATTTTCATGTAAACGCCAAATACCTTGTGCATCCTTCTGAACTCCCCTTTGGAGCTAAATCGAGTGCTCGTATGGACCTGCTTGATGTTGAACCTGAGTAATATCTTTCAACTTAGGCTGCGGTTCTAAGGACTATTGGCACCTGCACTGCCAGTTGACACTTTGATGCCTGCTCTGCTTCTAAGTCTGCTACGGTGTGTTGTTACCTTTAGTGACATCATAACCATCTTGGTAGCATCCTAACAGACATTAGTTTACTTGTTTGTTCAACATGCTGAATGAGAGTTCTGTCACTCCTTTTAACCCATCCTTACGTTCACACTGCTCTAAACAGATGACCTACCCCATGCGGATAGGCTGTAACTGAGCAGAACATGGTTGTGAAGTATGCTAAGATGAGATGGGTTTGAAGTTTTCTCCATCTTTCCTTATTACTGCATATTCTGTGACTTCCTCCATGGTCTCTAAAACTAGAACCATCGACAAAGTAAGTGACTTCTGCTTCCGTTATCGGTTTAGACTCAAGATCAGGTCGTACCTAGTAAATGCTAATGAATTTGCCACACAATCATGAGACACTCCTTCATAGTCTAAAGGAATTAATTCAGCTGGGTTAACTGTGTCACATCTTTTTATAGTCGGGCATATGTAAGCAATGAAGAATATACTAGAATGCAAGTTTGAGTAAGAACAAATTTCCTTTGTTCTATTAATTTTACAACCTTATGATGGGTATAAATGGTTACTGGGTAACCCATAGTCAATGTAGATGCTTTGTCATATGCATAATGTACTGCTGCGAGTCCCTGCTGATGGAATGGTGGGTAACCTTGCGCTACATTATCTAACTTAGTGCTGTAGTAAACTAGGGGGTGTTTCCTCCTTCCACTGCAGGTTTCCTGCATCAACACGGCAGAGACATATCCATCCGCTTGGTTAGCCACATACATATAGAACATTTTGGTATAATCAGGTATACCTAAATTGGTGCTGTCTACTTTTCTTTTTGAGTGATTCAAATGCTAACCGTGTTTGTGTTCCATTTAACTGGAGCACAATCTTGCAGTCCTTCTTCTTTCATTACGTTTTTACTGCACACTTCCCAATTCAGTTAGGATTGAAGCCTATTAAGCCTAGAGAGGTCATCAACTGTTTTACTGTTTGTGGCAATGGTGCTTTACTTATTCCTTCTAATTGAGTATGCGCTATGGCTATTGTACCATGTGAAATTAGCCGCCCTAAATATTCAACTTAAGTTAAGTTGTAATTAAGCTTTAGACACTTTATGACCTCCTTTTGCTAACTTACTGAGTCTTTTGAATGAAATCCCTATGGCATGTTTCTAATGATGACGAACATATTAAGCAATTATCCATAAACTAGAGAAGGTTACCTTCTATCATTAAATCTGCTAAATCAGCTTTTTTGAAACCTGATGAAATATATATGCAGTGAGTGTTTGAACCTCCGTGGCATTTTTGGTACATATAATGTTTACCAGCATATGTAAATGCAAATAAATATCTACTCTCTTCCGCCACTGGAATACTGAAGAAGGCTGAACAAAGATCAATTGCAGTAAAATATTTGGCTTCGAGTGGGACATTGGTTAGCAATGTGTGGATCTGGAACATCTGCTGGATAATCCTCTATTATACTATTAATTGCTTACAAATTATGCACAAAACGCCATTTATTTTTTACCTGGCTTGATAACCGGGAAAATTGGAGTATTACAGCATATGGTTGTTTCTTCTAGTACCGATGCTTTTACCAGGCCTTTAATAGTATGTTTTATGCCAGCTTCTGTTTCAGGGCGCAAAGGATATTATCTTATTCTGGGCAGTTTTACATTTGGTTTAAGTTGTACTTGAACCGGGCTGGCTGATTTAATTAGGTCTACATCTGTATCATGGCGAGACTATAAATCAGGTGGGATCTGACTCTTCATTTCCCTAAACAATTCATCTTCAACAGTCTTAACTACCTCAGATGCTGATGCCATTTATGTTTGTGATTTGTGGCTGACTACAACCTTCTAAGGAATACCAATCAAGTTATTACCACACAAGATTTTGATACAGGTTTTCATCCGCAGAATGAAAATCAACAGGTTTATGGTTGACTTCCACTGGACTTCTTTGGCTTCCTTCATCCTTGGTTCTAAGTCCTTTGATCTGCCATTTTGTTCTACATATAATGTCACCTGAGGAACAGAATCAGTTACATTAAACCACCTCTTCCCAAAATCACTCATGTACCCTGATTGCTGCTCCTTGTCGACCGATGATGTACAGTGTAACTAATTTAACCTTGTGCTCTTTTGTTTCTTCCTGCCATGTTTGTTCTAAATCAGTATCCTTAGTTGAGTCATACATCATTGTGCAGTGAAAAGCCGCAGTGAGTACCTTCAGGATTTGTGATTTAATGAATCTTCCCCATTTGACTTAACTCCCTCTCTAGCTCCCCTATCCAATACACATTTACTTGTGGTTCTGCCATTGCCATTTGATTTTAATACTTTTCAGGTCAACATACAATACTCCTTTTAGAGAACACCATATTTGAAGTCCTAATTTACATAATGCATCTCTGCTTAATTAATTAACTGGTGTCTGACTCAAGCCTAATACAGATTTGGTTACACTTATTGTTAATTGTAGATGGACTTGGGCGGGCATCTCTTAAATTTAAGCAGGTATAAACTGCTCCTGTTTCAACTAACATGGGTGTATTTTTCCCATCTACCTCAATGTGTAACATGGGTTCTTGTTCAGCATTAGTTATTAAACTAGCTAACTGATTCTCCCCTGTAGCACTCTCTGGGCACCCCTAATACCCCTGTTTTGGACCCCTCCCCCCATGGGTTTATTGGGCCTTGAACTTGATCTCGAGGGGGTTGTTGCAACTCCCCTCCCATCACACCCCTCGAGGGCTGGGCCCTGGATGTGTTAGGCAAATGTATCGGTTATGTCCAGCCTGTCCACACCCCCAACATACTCCAGGGGCAAAGTTTGCATGAGTGTCAGGTTCAGGCATCTGGTGTGAGCTTGGGAAGTGCCGCTGATGCTGCCGTTGCTGTGACTGCTGCTGGCTGGATCATCAGTAAAGGGTTTGGGCCTCTCACAGACATTTGCCCTGCTTCTTTTGTTACCAGGGTAACTTGAACTTTTCCTTTATTTCTCTTCATTAGCTCCTCGAGCTGTAACTGAGTCAGTTTTCTGTACAGTTCATGTTCTTGAGTTCTTAACTTCTGCTCGTCTTCTATTTTGGTCAACAACATGTGAGACATGATTACAGAACTCTTTGTATGATTTAGAGATTAAGCCGACCACATCCTCCAGTTTACTTTTCACCAGTTGAGGCATGGCATTTCCTACAGTGTGTCGGAATAGTGTAGACAACAGTGCATCTCCCTCAGGATCACTTTTCAGCTTCTTGCTCCACCTTTTTAACTGCTTCTGAATGTACAGTTTTGAGTTTTCAGTCTCTTGCATTCATAGTTCCCACCAACAGAAGCTTGCCTGAGGTCTTCTCTTCTAAGACCTTAATCCATTTTCCTGCCCCTTTGTGAATGTTAGGGAGGCAGTTGACAAGTCCCTCGAGATCTTGAGTTGCCCACGGTACATAATCTCTGTGCACCTTTAATTTAAATTGGGAATTGTAGAGCTAGGTGCCTAAGTCTCCCAGTATTCCTTCCCTGTTTCCCACTGCCCATATTAAATGACAAATCCTTTTTACCATCATACTCTCCACTGTACAAAGATCTATGTCGATTCCTTAATGTTGTATCCATTTTACTTCTTACTTGTCTGGGTTTTATAATGCCCTTGACTAACCTCTCTTCACTTGCTTCCCATATACCTTTTTTACTTTCTGTAGATCTGCCCTTATCTCCTCATAACAATCTAACAGTGTGCTTTCTTCTCTATCCATTTTCCTATCCTTTCTCTTTCTTCTGTATCAACTCCTCTCCTTCTTTCTTAAACAGAGCTAGGACTTCTCACTCCTGCTGTCTCTTTAACCCTCTTTGGACACATTTTTCTTCTTTTGCCGCCACCTTATAATTTCTCCACAGTTTCTTTATCCACACACTGCCACATCAAATGCTCCCTCCTTTGGCCATTTTGTAATTATCTCTTTAGTTCTCTTTTGCCATTTATTTGCAATCTTAGTTATGATATTTCCATGCAATGAATGCCTCAATACTAATGTATTCACCTGGGAGGCTGCCATTATGCTTGATAGTCTATGTCACCACAACTTAGATATTCTTGCTTTATTTTCTGATTATGCACTATACTTAGTGACTAAATTTACTTACAGCATACAATATTGTATAATCACAGATTTATCTTCCTTTCTTAACAAAACTCAACAATGATAACCACCCTCTTATATACAATATTTCACTATAGGACTTGCCAGCCAGTACAGTCTATTTTTAAACACAGTGACTACTTTTATCTATAACCGATTAATGCCACAGTATTAATATTGGTTCAGACACATTCACCACTCCTGTCACACAGTGCTATGTGTGGGGTTTAGATAAGGTATATGTGCAGAGGTGAATGCTTTGGGAAAGTCTTTTAATAAAGGAAACAGAACATGAGCAAAGAGAAGCTAACGTAACCAGAGCTAAACCAACCAGGAGCTGAACTAAATAAGGAGCTGACCCTACACAAGAACCTAAATATAACATGAGCTAACAAGACTAGGAGAGAAACATAAAAACCTAAACATAAGAGCTAACCACAACTTATAAGAGCTAACCAGAACAGACTATATCCAGAAACAAAGAGAATATGACACTAGAACAACCTAATACATGAAGCATATCATTCAATCAGGTTAAGTAGCTTAATTGAATGGCATAGGAACAATGGAAATGGCATGAACCAGACAGACACAGAGGAAATTCAACAACCAATTAACTAACCAATACTTAAACACAACAGATACCCAACAACTAGAACACAATGTTATAATAATAATAATACCTCAGCTCAGGTGAGCGCTCACCCGACCGAGGTGCATTCTAAGAAATGAAGTTTAGAACCGAAGAAACACAAAAGGAACCTAAACTTAGAAAAATGGAGCCTGGACGCATGGCACCTTCTGATGTTAACCGTGACAACTCCACAATATTTCTTTATTCATAGAACAGTGACAACTCCACTGTATTTCTTTATTTATATATTTATACTTCGTACTTTGTCCCTGTTTTCTCTAGAAAATAGGCTAATTTATCCATACTTGTCTCTCTTATATTCTAATAAGGGCTCATTACTTTCTTTATTATTTTCTTTATTATTTCTACTTTTCTTTTTCTTTTTCCATTTATTTCATTTAATTTTAATTAATTAATTTATTTATTTATTTACTATTTTTATTTATATATTATAAATTTTTAATAAGGCCTTCATACACACAGGCGTCTCCGGTCCGGCAGCAGCTGTCCCCCTCTGCTCAGGGGTCAAGCCCTGTTCTCTGGACACAGCTTATAATATCACTAAACCAGACTCTCTCTCTCTCTCTCTCTCTCTCTCTCTCTCTCTCAGGCACACAAAGTGCTCCCTTGCATTCAGACAGTTTTAGACCAACACATCAATTAGACACAACCAATTGCAATTGCCTTTAACTTTATGGCACACAGCGGTGCTCCTCATACTTAGATATTAATATAAATTCATATACTTCTGTATATTGCTCATAAAAAAGATATCTATATAAAATTTCACCACCAGCCTCATACAATAATTTTTTGGTGGCTACACATTATCGACATACATCTGTACATTCCTCATAAAACGTTATTTATAAATATTTAGCTGCTGTGTACCCTTACACAAGCAGTATAACTAATTAAGCGCAATTCCTTATTAACTGCTTCTTCCCCATTGCCATCCATCAAGGCCCTCTTGACAATGGGTACAGATTAATACTGAGCCACTCTCTCTCTTTAACACAAATAGATGCTCAAATGCGCTCTCTCATACTTGTCTTGTCATGCTGCCATCTAATCAAAGCCCTCTTGACAACATAACAGACCAATGCATGCTTAATTTATCAAATTACTATCAGTATAACAGTTAGTACTGTAAGCTGATGCATGCATTCTTTCCTGAAAACAAAGCCCATCCAAAACTACTTTAATTTGGAGAGGTCTTTAAAGGCATTCTTACCAACACGGGTGATCTCAGCGAACAACACAAACTAAGTACATAAGCAAAAGTTGCTTACCTTTGTATGTGGCCACATGTTTGTGCTGCCGATCAGTCACCTTTGCCCCTTTTCCACCCTGCTCGCAGCGCCAAGATGTCGTGGAAATTAATTGAAGACTCAGGCTTTGGTTTTCAGAAGATAACGACCTTTATTTATCATGCAATAACGGCCGGGGGAGACTGCAGTGTCACACTGAACTCTGAACGCTTTTCGTTTAAATACCCTCTGATACAATGGAGTATTCAGTATACAGTGATGTTCCACAACAGCTGAGTTTCTTTAAATTCCCCCGTTTTATGTATACCTCACCTTCCTGGGCAAGCACATTCCAGGAGGCCTTATATGGTTAGATTTTGCACGTACAATTCCCCATCCTATGTATAGCTTGGATTCCTAGGCAAGCACTTTTCAAATTGACTACAGAGAATGACTATTATGTTCCAATGGGTACCTAAAAGTAAGTGAAATCACATAGAAATTACTACCATAACCTCAGCGTGATGGCCTTCACTAAAATTTTGTAGTCCACGTTTAGCAAGGTTATCGGGCGCCAGTTTGACAGGTCAGACCGTTCCCCTTTTTTATAAAGCAGGGTTATGCAGCCCATCCGCATAGAAGGGGTAAGAAGCCCTTGACCTATACACTCTTGAAAAACGGCCAGCAGATTTGGTCCTATGAGATCCCAGAAAGCTACATAGAACTCCTGTGGTAGCCCATCCAATCCGGGTGCAGAACATCGTTTCAAGGCCTTCTCCAGTTCTCTCGGGGACAAGCCACATTCTAGAGCTTTGCATTCCTCATTTGAAAGTTAGTTTTTGAGCCAGTCCAGCAAGCGAGTCTTGTCCTTTCATTCCTGGCCTCTTTGCCTAAAGAAGCCTTCATAAAATTTGGATGCCATTTCTGTCACGGTGTTTATATTCTTCCCCTCATGCTGCACCACCTCTATTTCAGACTTTCTAGGTCTAGTTCAAACTGCCTCGAAAAAAAAACCTGGATGGGCGCTCCCGCTCCAAGCCCTTTCGAGCCCCAGCCAGTATTGCAAAAGCTTTAGCACGTCTCTAAAAAAAAAAACACCCAATTTGTTCTTTGAGTGTTTCAAAGCTCTTCCAATCCGATGACTCCCCGGAGGCCAACTTTACTCCCAAGATCTGTAGTTTATCTGAGGCAGCTTGGATTACCTGTCGCTCATTCTAAGCCTTTTTTTTCGACCATTCTCCACAGAAAGCTGCTGTGCGGGCTTTTACCCCTTCCCACCAACTTCCCCAGGAAGGCCACTCCTGTCTTAAAGCTTGCCAGCTCTTCCAAATCACCCGATATACTGCATGAAAATCTTCATCCTCCAACAGGCTGGTGTTAAAACGCCAGTAGTTTGGACCCCTACTTTCCACTTTTATCACCACTGTGATCCCAACTACGTTATGGTCTGAGGCCCAAGTTGGAAAATTCGTATAGTTTCTTGCCTCGTGTCCCTTGGGAAAAAACAAATAGTCTAGCCTTGATTTGTCTCCACGTGAATTACTCCAGGTAAAACCCCCCCGACCTGGTCCTGCGAGTTCACCAGCATCTTTTAACTGGACCGTACTGCAGAGGGATCTTATCTCTGCGCTACCTCCTCCTGTTTCTTTCTTGTCAAGGGACACATTGAAGTCCCCACCCAGGAGCACCAATCTATTTGTAAAACAGACATGCTCAAGATTTGTGAAGAACCCCTCCTTTCTATCCCCTGTGCAGGGTGCGTAGACATTGATTAGTCTAAGAGGGACTCCCCGAAATTTGCAATCCACACACAAAACGCGTCCTGGCACTATGCTCAGCGTAGCCGTGATTTCACAATCCCACCCCCTAAATAAAATCCCTACTCCATCTGCTTTAGTATTCCCCACCCCCCCAACTGAAATCCCCCCCTTCCAGTCCTCTTGGAAAATCTCCACATCCACATTATCTTTCAAATGACATTCCTGTAAAAATAATACATCAAAAGAAACAAACTCAAGTGACAGGAAAAAAGCTCTTCGTTTTTGGAGGCTTTTTAGACCCCTTACATTAAGTGTACAAAAATTAAATAACATTTATCTAGTTTGCCTCCTCTTCTAAAGGGGAGACCCCACTCATTCTCTTTCCTCTCCCCATCCCCATAGTCTTTTTAAGCCTATCCTCCTCCCACCCCGGAAATGGAGGGACTGGGGATAAGGCCGCCATCACACAGGGTTCACTGTCATCCATATCATCAAGCTCTTGCAATAATTCAAATCTGTTACTCACTTGGCACCGAGTCCTTCTTTGTGATTCCTCCTCTACATCCTCCTTTGGTAAGGGTCGCTTTCCAGTAACAATAGCCCATTCTGGAACCATTTCTGCATCACCTGGAAGGCTGCTCGCCCAGTCGGCTTGAGCCTCGATGTTTGCGGTGTCCATAACCTGCACTTCATCTACACTAGGATTAATTTTTGCCAGTAGATTTCCCTCTGGTATCTCGCCTATGGCCTGAAGCAGTCCTTCTGATTCTTCAACGTCCTTCTCTTTGATGTTTCCCGGCATTTCATGTACAGACGGTTCTCCTTCTCTCTCCATGTTGTGTCCTTTGTCTTGGTCTTGTATTTCTGCACCACATCCTGAAGCTGGATCTGCAGGGCTGTCTATGGTCAAAGCTCCTTTACTCTTACTTGGTTCCACTTTGGAGCTTAACTTTTCCTCGCCCGTAGGGCCCTCCACCGAAAACAAGTCAGCAAAGGTTCTTTTCCTCAGTCCACAATCCCTATAAAGGTGGTTTCCCCCACCACAAAGACTACGCTTCTTAGGGACATCGCATTTTGCTGCTACATGATCTTGGGACCTGCATAATCGGCACTTGTTACTGTTACAAGTGGACTTTGTGTGTCCTATTGTTCCACATTTTCTACAGGTTACCGGCTGCCCAGGATAATACAGGAACCCCCTATGGGGTCCAATAGCAAAGGAGGCTGGAGGCTGCATTACCCTACCAGGTGCAGAAGGATCTGGACGAAAGCGCACTTGATATCTCCGCCTCCCAGTCCAGATTCCGTATGTGTTCAAAAGTTTTTGTCCACCCTCAACTTTCAAACAAAATCTACGTAGAAAGCAGTTTATGTCTTCCTCTTCAACAAATGGATTATACATGTGCACGGTGACAGATACCTCTTCCCAGATGTAAAGAGCTCTTAACAGTAGCCCCTCCAGTGCTGGATGCTCCTGGTTCTTCTCCCATGCAGACATGAACGCCAAGCAGGCAGCCATTTCTCCAAAAGTAACATCCATAAATCCAATATGAGCAAAATCCTGAAGACAGAGAATGGAAGAAGCTGGTCTAGCCAGCACACCTTGCAAAATCTCCTTAACAAAATGTCCGACACGAAATCTGGTCCTGATGAGTTGACTCGCATTTTTCTTTAACTCAATCCTTACAGAGTTTCTTAGCCGCGTCACACGGACCGGACCGGCAGCATCCACTTCTGACATTTTGATCTTAGCCAAAAGGCCGAGAAGCGATAACCCGTAAACTTCCCAAGACAAGGGTTCACACCTTGACGTCGGGATGACTTCAGGAGGGTAGGCGGTAACATCTGCTGAAAACTCAGGCCCAGAGACCAGGAAATTTCATTTCATTTCTCACTTTAAACACAATCAAAAATCAGCTTTGCAAGAGCAAAGCCCACAAAAATAAGGTAAACTCATCAACGTTCCTCTCCACGGAAAGCTTTAGTAAAATGCGAAAGATTTATGCGTGATTGAAGAGAAACCTGGGATACTTTGGAGGTGGGACCAGGCCCCTGGTCCAGTGTTGCACAGGTAGAGAGCTACCTTAGGGTGAGGGGGCCTGTGAAAGAAGGTTATTGTGAATAGGCAAAGCAGAACAAGGTCAGTAATCGGCAGTAAGAAATTAGGGCTATCCAAATTTAGCCAACAAGGGCCAGGTGAGACTTGTGTGCTGTGTCCCTAGAAACGGATGGCAGTAAAAAGAGTGTGGGAGGTAAAGGGTTAAATGGGCAGGGCTGAGATGTAGGCGGAGTGGTGGGGTGGGCAGTGTGTGTAAAAGTAAGTAAGTAAGTTTGGAATTTACTGTTTGAAAACATCCAGAATTCGTGTAATCATCAAAATCCATCTGCTGGTATGTCACTACAAGTCTCCAAACTTACATCAATCTATGGTCAACAGGTGTAAATTTTGACAAATTAAGGTGAGAGTCCCAAATAAATAAAATTTGGAAACCTTTCAATTATTGCACATACACATTTCTTTCTTTGACATTTTGTATGTGTGCACCATTCCTGGAAGCACTGCAATACCAGGTTGATGCGTGGAGCGGATGGAGCAAGCCCCTGTTCCTGCTCCCTAATCTAAAAATCCATTTAATATAAGGTCCTCGTATGGAGGACGTATCAGATATTAAACTGATAAGAACAGATTTTTTTTTTTTTTTTATTAAACACATGCAGACTTACACACTCTTTTCAAAAGAAAAATTATCAACACAATAAAGGACCATGATACAACTTTTCATGTCAGCTTACATCACCTACTATTGTCTAAATTATCCATTTTCTTAGGGAGGACCAAATCTCCCGACAAAATTAAACACACAAAGAAAACTCACCCTACAAACCATCAAACTGTCACATTAAATGGCAAGCCTCCTCCAGAAATTTAACCTAATAACATAAATTGTCACATATCACATATAACTTAATGCTTTATGTTTTCCCTCTAAGAAAGCAAAATACCCTTCATTTCATTTTTTAATGTGGCCACCATGCATCTCCCACCACACTGACCCCAGAAAAACCCCCTCCCTTCCCGCCTCCCACCCCCACCCTCACAAAACCTTCTCCACTTATCCCTCTCTTCCTTAACTTTGCCATTTTGCCTCTGAAAGCATGGAGCAAGCTTTCCTGGTCGACCTGTCCGGACAGGCTTCGGATGCATTCGCACCTCGCACCCCACAGGACGCACTTTGCCACTGAGATGGCTTGCCACAATGGCCTTGCCCTCCCTGGCTCCATGCGCTTCAACCCACTGCCGTACAGTACGAGGTCCCGGCACAAGGCCATTCCCCCTTTA
The DNA here is from genome assembly GCF_024256425.1 of Clarias gariepinus. NCBI lineage: Eukaryota > Metazoa > Chordata > Actinopteri > Siluriformes > Clariidae > Clarias > Clarias gariepinus. The sequence goes on along the minus strand of NC_071111.1, from coordinate 33,356,558 downwards.
TCAGTCCACCACTCTGACACCCGTCTCCAGAACTGAGCCGCGATGGGACATGACCACAATGCATGCTCGACAGTCTCCTCACCCCCGCACCCTACCGGACACAGAGGCGTGCGGCTTGAGCCATGCCGATACATTCGTTCTCTCACAGGGAGACGTCCCAGAGCCCCCAGCCAGTGCAGGTCCTTACTGGCCCCATCAAGCCAGGCGGGCTGTAGGGAGGCCCAGTCTATGCCTGGCATCCGAGGAAGGGTCCCACCTGACTGTGAAGTGCAGCAGTCTATTAATGCTGCGTACAGTTTCCGGTGGTCCAGCAGAAGGCCGTCCACCAGGCACCATGGCCGATCTCTAACAAACTCGGCCACCTTCTTATAATGCAATGGGCGGTCCAGAGACCATGGCAATGTACCTCTCCAGGGGATCACAGCTCGCAACGTGAAGCCCAGCCAGAACTTTGCGAACAGGGACGCGTTGTGCTTGTCTCCTCCACCGACCACTCTAGCTAGGAAAGCTACGTACATTGCCATTATCTTAAGAGGGGCGCAAGCAACCTTTCCTCTCTTGCTCTTGACGAAGGCGGTCGCATCTGCTCTCCCTCCCTTATCTCTCCCCGCTTGCTTCTCTTGTCTGTCTTGTGAATACTATTCAGAGACTCTCCTCGTCTTGCTCTTGAAAATAAAAAAAAAGGAATATGGATTTGATCAAGTGGTCTCTGAATGCAATTGACACGATCTTCTCAACGAGAAATGTGGGTTCTGGGGAACCTACTTGTCCTGCTGAGACGTTTGCTGCTGGATACACGATGGACGGTTGGGAGAAGTGGCGCATTGTGTGCCTGGCCGCACTGTCTCTGGAGGATGTTGAAGATATCTACCTATTCGGAACTCTGATAACTGGGATTCTGCTGATTGGATTAGGTGGGATACTTGGATATCGAAAAATCTTAAAAGCAGTCAGTCTTAACCCCAAGAGACTGGCTGGCTGGGAAATAGTGGTGACGAGAGCTGTCAGTAATCAGACTGTGGTTCTGGACCGCAAATTGGATAACATCTTGGTGAGACTAGCAGCTATGCAACATCATTTGGACAGACCTGGAGACCAGTGATGGACATTAAATATCTGTGAAATTGGCAGATATTGATCGAAACCTGGAAAATATGTTTGTTTTTTTCGGCTGCCCTTTTTCTTTCCAGCTACTGCATTCAAGGCCGTGGTGGAGACATAACTAACTCCCCGAAGACCAAGATAACGAGACGCTCTGGAATCCTACTCCCCCCCCCTTCAAGGACACCTGGCGCAGACTATTACGGGATGTTACAGGCTTACAAACTGACACGCACGCACTCACGCACTCACAGAACAGCTACAGATAAACACTCTACCTTCCCCATATCCAACGCCTTCGTGTGCTTATTCCCTTCAGTGTGGGCAGGCGGAATCGGGACCAGCGCTCTTTAGCTGCAGGGACTGGAGCTGTTTGCCTACATTGGACATTTCCTATCCCCTGTACCCTCATCGTTGCAATGTTTATGTCTTGTGATTACATGTTTTTTCTGTGCTTGTTGCTGAGGTATTTTTGTACCCCTGATCGCACACTGCCCTTTTCAAAGGACAGTCTGGGAGGGGATTTTTTACTCTCATTATCCTAATGTATCTTATTCCTTATTTTCTATGATGGCGCCGGTTAGGTGGCTGCCGTCGCGACTCTGTGGTCGCAAAAATCATTTCGCTGCATATTGTACTCTGTATGATTGTGCATGTGACAAATAAACTTGAACTTGGACTTGAAGCAACTCGCCTTCCGCCCTTCTCCCGTTCCATATACATCCTTGTGCGGGTGACCTGCTCTGTCCTCCCCCCCCAAATGAATGTAAATACAGTGCGTTCTAGCCGCCTTCCTGTTACAAATGGGACAGGGAAGACATAGGCCAGATGATTCAGCCTAGCCAGCAGGTCTGAATTGACCGCCACCACTCTACCTGTAAGAGACAGGTCTCTTCTGCTCCAGCTTTCAGCTCTTGCTTGAAGTTTCCTTAGAGCCATGTCCCAGTTCTTTTGGGCACTGTTCTCTCTCCAGAAAACAACACCCAAAATCTTAAGCCCATCCTGGCATAAAGAGAACCCTCCCGGAACATTAGTTCTACCAGCCCATGTACCGGCATACAAAACCGCAGACTTGCTGCGGTTGATGCGTGCTCCTGTAGCGCTCGAAAACTCTCCCAGAATCTGCCGGACCACATTAAAGTCCTCGTCTCGGCCAAGGAATAGTGTCGCATCATCTGCATATGCTGACACTTTGGCTCTAGCCCCACCTGCCCCTGGAATATGTAACCCCTGAAAAGCAGGCTCACTTCTTAACCGTTCCACCAGTGGCTCAAGATACAGCACATATAGCATTGGTGACAATGGACACCCTTGTCTGACCCCTCCTCGCTGCTCAATTAGCTCAGAGGAGTGCCCGTTTATGCTCACACGGCTACCAGCTTTGGCGTACAGCAAGCGTACCATGGCCATGAATCCTGGACCAAAACCCATTCGCTGTAAAACAGCAAGGAGAAACGTGTGGGACACACGGTCAAAGGCCTTCTCCTGATCCAGGCTCAACAAGGCCAGTGGCACACGACGTTGCTCAGCCCACGCTATGGCGTCCCTGATCAGTGTCAGGTTCAGGCTGCACGAGCGTCCAGGCACTCCGCAGGTCTGATCCGGGTGAATGGCTACGGCCATCACCCTTTTCAGGCGCAGACTTATGGTTTTAGCCAAGATTTTATAGTCGGCCGTGAGTAGTGTTATCGGCCTCCAGTTGGCCAAGTCCACCCTGTCACCCTTTTTGTGCAGCAGGGTGATGTGCCCCACTCTTGCTGACAGAGGTAGGATACCGGACTCCAAAGCCTCCCCAAAGACCGTCACCAAGTCTGGACCAACCAGGGGCCAGAAGGTCCGGTACCACTCAACTGGTAGTCCATCTCCACCAGGAGCCACCCCAGTTTTTAAGGAGAGCATGGCACTCTCCACCTCTGCCATGGAAACTTGTTCCTCAAGTTGTGCTACCTCTTCCTCTGACAGCCGACTTGTGACACTATCTAAAAAGCCCTCGGCCAGGTCTCCTCTCACCTCCTCTCTTGCTTGGAAGAGTTCAGCATAAAAGGACCTGGCCACTTCCACCATTCTCTCAGGCGCTGTCACTATTTGAGGACCTTCTTTCAGGCCCTCGACAAAGGAGCTCCGCTGCCGACTTCTAACGCTGTTAAAGAAGTAGCGTGTGGGGGGCTCATCCAGCTCGAGAGCTTCCCTGCCAGCTTGTACAAGATAAGCACGGGCCTCAGCCTCGTAGTGTGTCCGGAGAGCCTCACTAGTGTCCCTGAGTTTCCCCTCATCCTTGTCTTGCCAAGCCTTACAGAATACCGTGGACCACCGCTTAGCCTTTTCATTCTTTCTCCTTGCCATCTCCTGCCCCCACCAGCGGCCCAAAATGGCAGTCTTCTTTTTTACCTCCTCCCACCATTCTGCCCAAGTGCCATACAGCATCCTGAGTCGCCTCCATCCTGGATAGTGGTGACAAAAAACCTCGCAGAAGGAGGGGTCTTGGAGCACAGTTCGATTTAGTCTCCATGCCCGCCTACCCCTCTGGTTCCCCTCCACCTGGATGCTACCAAGCACCAGGCAGTGGTCGGAGGCCCAGAAGGGCTTCAAGAGGCATGTCTGCACCCTCACCCTGTCCGTTACAAACAGGAAGTCGAGCCTTAAGGAATTACCTCTGGAGTTCCTCCAGGTGTGACCCGAGGCCTGCGGCTCAACTGCCCTGAACATGTCGACCAGGCCTGCTCCCGCCATCACCTGAGCCATTTCTCCCCCTCCTTCCCCCTCGCTATCCACATTAAAATCCCAACTACCACCAATCTATTAGTGTAGAGCAAGGGCTCAATTAGGCGAAAAAAACCCTGTCTGTGACCCCTTCTACATGGGGCATAGACACCAACTGCCCTATACTGCACACCCCTCTATCTCCCATCCACACAGATAATTCTTCCTGGCACCACACATAGCACTGATTCCACAACCCACTCATGGGATTTAAATAAAATGCCCACGCCATCCCCTTTGCTCTCCCCAACCCCCCAAACCGAGGGTCCCAGCTCCCAGCCTTTTAAAAAGGTTTCACTTTCGCTTGTTGAAATTAGGTGGCACTCGTAAAAACAAAAAATCAAATGAAACAGACCTCAAACTCAAAAATATTGCTGCTCGCCTCAAAGGCTGCCTTAGTCCCCGCACATTTAATGTGCCTACCACCAGTGAACCCATTACAGTAAAGGTATAACATTCCTATTCACCCTGAAACCGTGCTCCCCCTCCCCAACAAAGTACCACCCCATTCCCATTTTCACCCCCGTCTTAACCCATTCCCCAATGCCCAACCCCACCACAAGAAAAGAGTTCACAGACCCTTCCCTCCCCACCTTTTTCTTTCCCCACATAAGAAGCATACACATAATAGAATCAACCCGTACAGCCTTTTTCTCCCACCTCCCACTGCCCTGCAAATATAACCCCTTGACTATGCCCCACACCCTTATCATCCACCTCCCATTTTTACCACAAACCACACTTAGAACAGTGCAAACATGATTCCCCTTCCCTCCCTTCACAACCCTGATTTTTCCCCAAATGCAAAACAAACAAGTTATACACAGAATATCTTTCTTCCAACCCATCACGATAAAATGTCCCCAGTCCACTGCTGTCCCACAAAATAGACCAGTCCACTCCTCACAGACATCCATTGTTGTCTATTGCTTTGATCCCTCTCCCCCTCCCTCCATTACCCCTTGTCCGTCGTGACAGGACCTGAGACCACCCCTCATCATCCAATTTATTTGAGGTCTGAGGCCCTCCCTGCCCTTCCACAGACTCCCCTATAATATGACCTAACATGTTCCTGCTGTCCTTTGCGCCTTCCTCTCTGGGTTCTTGTTCTTTGCCCACTTCGTCCACTAAGAGAAATTCAAATTCTCTCACCTCAACCCGAGTCCTCTTTGGCTCTCTTTCTTCTGGGGATCCTTCAGCGGCCCCACTTCGACGAGGGGGGACCAGGTGTTCAGCGTCGAGCTTGGCCCCTCCACCCCAGGGACACCTCCGAAATGGGATGATGACTCGTCCTCCAGAGGGTGGCTCTCCAATGGAGACGCAATCTCCCCTGTTGCTTGCAGATGTGACCTCGTGTCTGCTTGTAGCTCTCCTTCAATCTCAGACACAGTGCCATGCGCTGAGTCCTCCATGCCTTGAGTTCCTTCTCCCCAGCAGACACGGAAGTGCAGTACTTTGAAAGGAAGGCCTTTACGTCCTCATCTGGCACATAGGGGTTGTAGAGGTGGACGGTGATGGAAACCTCATCCATTGCGAAGCACGTCTTTCTCATGTTGTCTGGAGCAGCGATCGAAGAAGGCCGAGCAGTCAGAAAAGAAGACAAACGTGATATCCAGGAAGCCGGACGACGTGAAGTCCTGGAGACAGAAGATCTTGGACGGATCGATGTTGCAAAAGTCCCGAAGTACTCTGAGCACAATCCAGTCCCATCCAAAACGGCGCTTTACATCCACTGCTCCATCTGAGCGAAGCTTTACCTAAGACAAGGGTTCACACCTTGACCTCAGGATGACTTCAGGAGGGTAGGCGGTAACATTTGTTGAAAACTCAGGCCCAGAGACCAGGAAATTTCCTTTCATTTCTCACTTTAAACACAATCAAAAATCAGCTTTGCAAGAGCAAAGCCCACAAAAATAATGTAAACTCATCAACGTTCCTCTAGACGGAAATCTTTAGTAAAAGATAAAAGATTTATGCGTGATTGAAGAGAAACCTGAGATACTTTGGAGGTGGGACCAGGCCCCTGGTCCAGTGTTGCACAGGTAGAGAGCTACCTTAGGGTGAGGGGGCCTGTGAAAGAAGGTTATTGTAAAAAGGCGGAGCAGCACAAGGTCAGTAATCGGTAGTAAGAAATGAGGGCTATCCAAATTTTGCCAACAAGGGCCAGGTGAGACTTGTGTGCTGTGTCCCTAGAAACGGACGGCAGTAAAGAATGTGGAAGGTAAAGGGTTAAATGGGCAGGGCTGAGATGTAGGCAGAGTGGTGGGGTGGGCAGTGTGTGTAAAAGTAAGTAAGTAAGAAAGAAGTAAGTAAGTAAGTAAGTAAGTTTGGAATTTACTGTTTGAAAACATCCAGAATTCGTGTAATTCATCAAAATCCATCTGCTGGTATGTCATTACAAGTCTCCAAACTTACATCAATCTATGGTCAACACATGTAAGTTTTGACAAATTAAGGTGAGAGTCCCAAATAAATAAAATTTGGAAACCTTTCAATTATTGCACATACACATTTCTTTCTTTGACATTTTGTATGAGTGCACCATTCCTGGAAGTACTGCAATACCAGGTTGATGCGTGGAGCGGATGGAGCAAGTCCCTGTTCCTGCTCCCTAATCTAAAAATCCATTTAATATAAGGTCCTCGTATGGAGAACGTATCAGATATTAAAGTGATAAGAACAGATACTACACTTGATCTTAGCCAAAAGGCCGAGAAGCGATAACCCGTAAACTTCCCAAGACAAGGGTTCACACCTTGACCTCGGAATGACTTCAGGAGGGTAGGCAGTAACATCTGTTGGAAGCACCGGCCCAGAGACCAGGAAATTTCCTTTCATTTCTCACTTTAAACACAATCAAAAATCAGCTTTGCAAGAGCAAAGCCCACAAAAATAAGGTAAACTCATCAACATTCCTCTCCACGGAAATCTTTAGTAAAAGGCGAAAGATTTATGCGTGATTAAAGAGAAACCTGAGATACTTTGGAGGTGGGACCAGGCCCCTGGTCCAGTGTTGCACAGGTAGAGAACTACCTTAGGGTGAGGGGGCCTGTGAAAGAAGGTTATTGTAAATAGGCGGAGCAGCACAAGGTCAGTAATCGGTAGTAAGAAATGAGGGCTATCCAAATTTTGCCAACAAGGGCCAGGTGAGACTTGTGTGCTGTGTCCCTAGAAACGGACGGCAGTAAAGAATGTGGAAGGTAAAGGGTTAAATGGGCAGGGCTGAGATGTAGGCAGAGTGGTGGGGTGGGCAGTGTGTGTAAAAGTAAGTAAGTAAGAAAGAAGTAAGTAAGTAAGTAAGTAAGTTTGGAATTTACTGTTTGAAAACATCCAGAATTCGTGTAATTCATCAAAATCCATCTGCTGGTATGTCATTACAAGTCTCCAAACTTACATCAATCTATGGTCAACACATGTAAGTTTTGACAAATTAAGGTGAGAGTCCCAAATAAATAAAATTTGGAAACCTTTCAATTATTGCACATACACATTTCTTTCTTTGACATTTTGTATGAGTGCACCATTCCTGGAAGTACTGCAATACCAGGTTGATGCGTGGAGCGGATGGAGCAAGTCCCTGTTCCTGCTCCCTAATCTAAAAATCCATTTAATATAAGGTCCTCGTATGGAGAACGTATCAGATATTAAAGTGATAAGAACAGATACTACACTTGATCTTAGCCAAAAGGCCGAGAAGCGATAACCCGTAAACTTCCCAAGACAAGGGTTCACACCTTGACCTCGGAATGACTTCAGGAGGGTAGGCAGTAACATCTGTTGGAAGCACCGGCCCAGAGACCAGGAAATTTCCTTTCATTTCTCACTTTAAACACAATCAAAAATCAGCTTTGCAAGAGCAAAGCCCACAAAAATAAGGTAAACTCATCAACATTCCTCTCCACGGAAATCTTTAGTAAAAGGCGAAAGATTTATGCGTGATTAAAGAGAAACCTGAGATACTTTGGAGGTGGGACCAGGCCCCTGGTCCAGTGTTGCACAGGTAGAGAACTACCTTAGGGTGAGGGGGCCTGTGAAAGAAGGTTATTGTAAATAGGCGGAGCAGCACAAGGTCAGTAATCGGTAGTAAGAAATGAGGGCTATCCAAATTTTGTCAACAAGGGCCAGGTAAGACTTGTGTGCTGTGTCCCTAGAAACGGAAGGCAGTAAAAAGAGTGTGGGAGGTAAAGGGTTAAATGGGCAGGGCTGAGATGCAGGCGGAGTGGTGGGCAGTGTGTGTGTGTAAAAGTAAGTAAGTAAAAGTAAGTAAAAGTAAGTAAGTAAGTTTGGAATTTACTGTTTGAAAACATCCAGAATTCATGTAATTCATCAAAATCCATCTGCTGGTATGTCACGACAAGTCTCCAAATTTACATCAATCTATGGTCAACACATGTAAATTTTGACAAATTAAGGTGAGAGTCCCAAATACATAAAACTTGGAAATCTTTCAATTACTGCGCAGACACATTTCTTTCTTTGACATTTTGTATGAGTGCACCATTCCTGGAAGTACTGCAATACCAGGTTGATGCGTGGAGCGGATGGAGCAAGCCCCTGTTCCTGCTCCCTAATCTAAAAATCCATTTAATATAAGGTCCTCGTATGGAGGACGTATCAGATATTAAACTGATAAGAACTGATTTTTTTATTTTTTATTTTTTTTTTTATTAAACACAAATTTGCCATTACAAAATATATGCCCATGCTTATAAGTTTGACATGTGTTTGCCTGGATGACAGACTGGTACATACATAATTTCCTCATTAAAATAAATAAATAAATAAATAAATTAGTGAACATAAAATAAAATAAATAACAATAAAACATCATCCCAAGGTCATACAGTACACCATAACCCAGGGTCCAATTTAATTTTATAGAATTAACATTACAGTAACATATATTCTTAAAGTGAAATGATCATAACACAATTTTTTTCTTCCTTTTTTCCCCACCATCCCAATACCTCATACCCTCTGAGGCCACCATGGATGTCCCGCAACTGTGACCCCCGAAAACCCCCCACCTTCCCCACCCCCTATTCCTGCCCTTACAAAACCTTGCCCTCTATCGTCTCCCTGTTTTAACTTGTTTAACCTGACCCTGAAGGCATGGAGCAGATTCTTCTGTAAAATTTGTGGGGACTGGCTCCGGATACATTCACACCTCATGCCCCACACAACACACTTCGCCACTGAAACCACTTGCCACAAAGATTTCACTCTCTCCGGTTCAATGAGCCTCAGCCCGCTGCCATACAGCACTAGGTCACGGCTTAATGCCACTCCACCTTCCGCAGTCCACCACTCTGAAATGCGTCTCCAGAAGTGGGCCGCGACAGGACATGACCATAAAGCGTGCTGCACTGTTTCCTCGCCCCCACACCCTACCGGACACAGAGGTGTATGGCTTGAGCCATGCCGGTACATACGCTCTCTTACCGGTAGGCGTCCCAAGGCTCCCAACCAATGTAGGTCCTTGCTAGCTTCATCCAGCCAGATAGGCTGTAGCGCTGGCCACTCTGTCTGCCACTCTTGAAACGGGGTCGCCAGACTGTGCTGCGCAGCGGTCCCTCCAAGATTCGTATAGTTTCCGGTGGTCTAAAACAAGACTGTCTGCCAGGCAGCATGACTGGTCTCTTAGAAATTCTGCGGCCTTCTGGTAATGCCATGGGCGGTCTAGTGACCATGGCAATGTTCCACTCCAAGGAATCACAGTCCTCAGAGAGAAACCTAGCCAGAATCTTGCTAGCAATGATGAAGCGTGTCCCTCTCCTTCCCTGACCAACCTTGCCAAGAAGGCTACATACATCGCCATAGCCTTGAGAGGGGCACAAGCCACCCCTCTTCCGCCTCTCTTGCGCTCCATATACATTCTGACGCGAGCAACCTTCTCGGTTCTCCCACCCCAAATGAAAGTAAAGATGACTCGCTCAAGGCGCCGTCCAGTCATGAATGGGATGGGAAAGACATAGGCCAGGTGGTTAAGACTTGCCAGCAGGTCTGAGTTTACCGCCAAAACTCTCCCAGTGAGGGAAAGGTCTCTTCTTCCCCACCTCTCAGCCTTGGCTTGCACCTTTCTTAAAACCATTTCCCAATTCCTTTGTGCACTTCCTTCCCTCCAAAAAGTCACACCCAGTATCTTAAGCCCATCTTGGCACAGTGAGAAACCCCCAGGGACGGCTGTCTTCCCTGCTCACGCTCCAGCACACAGAACCGCAGACTTTTTGCGGTTGACCCGAGCCCCGGTAACCTCTGAGAAAGTTACTAAGACTCGATGAATGGCGCTGAAATCTTCCTCACGACTAAGGAAAAGCATCGCATCATCCGCGTACGCTGAAACCTTGATCCTAGCTCCCTTCCCTCCAGGGACGTGCAGCCCATGAAAGGTCTGCTCTGATCTCAGCTGCTTTAACAGCAGCTCCAGGTACAGTATGTACAGCAGAGGGGACAAAGGGGATTCTTGCTTCACCCCACCTTGCTGCTCTATTGGCTCGGAAAAGTGCCCATTTATGGCCACCTGGCTAGAAGCCCCCTTGTACAGCAGGCGCACCATTGCCATGAAACCGGGACCAAAGCCCATCCGTTCTAACACGGCAAATAGAAAGGCGTGAGACACGCGATCAAAAGCCTTCTCCTGGTCCAGGCTTAATAGCGCCAATGGTACCTGACGCTGCTCTGCCCATGCCAACGCATCTCTTACTAAAGCCAGGTTCATGGCACACATGCGCCCAGGCACTCCACATGTTTGGTCTGAATGAATGACTAGAGCCATGACCCTCCTAAGTCGCAAGCCAATCACCTTAGCCAGAATCTTATAATCGGCCGTTAGCAAGGTTATTGGCCTCCAATTGACTAAGTCGGACCTATCCCCCTTCTTATGCAGAAGGGTGATACGTCCATTCCTCATGGATGGCGGAAGGATGCCCATCTCCAGTGCTTCCCTGTAGACAGCCACCAAATCGGGTCCTACCACAGGCCAGAAAGTCCGGTACCATTCGACTGGGAGACCATCTCCACCAGGGGCCACTCCAACCCTCAGGGAGAGCATGGCTCCCTCAACCTCCTCCAACGAAATCTTTTCCTCCAGTGCTACAGCCTCCTCCTCTGGAAGCCGGTCTGCGACTGCATCCAAAAAGCCACCCATCAGATCGTCTCTTATCTCTCTTGCCTGGAACAGATTACCATAAAAGGACTTGGCCACTTTCAGCATCCTTTCAGGTGCTGCCACTACCTGTGCTCCATCCTTTAAGCCTTCAATAAAAGACCCCTTTTGGTGGCTTCTAACACTGTTAAAGAAATATTTAGTTGGCCGTTCGTCTTGCTCTAACGCCTCTTTGCCAGCTTGGATAAAATAGCTACGGGCCTCAGCCTCATAGTGCGTTCTTAGAGCCTCACTGACCTCCCTGAGACCTTCTTGGTCTTTGTTTTTCCATGCATGACACAAAACCCTTGACAATCGCAATGCTTTAGATCTCTTCCTCACGGCCATATCCCTCCCCCATTGGCGGCAGAAGACGGCAACTCTCTTTTTTTGTGTCCTCCCACCACTCTGCCCAGGTATCATACACTGTTCTCAGCTGCCTCCACCCTGTGTAGAGTTGACGGAAGACTGTGCAGAAGGAAGGGTCCCGAAGCATAGTTTGGTTTAAACGCCATGCGCCTCTACCCCTGAGACCCCCCTCCACCTGAACACCACCCATAACCAAACAATGATCGGACGCCCAAAAGGGCATCAAGAGGCATGTCTGCACCTTCGCCATGTCCGCCACGAAAAGGAGGTCCAGCCGGGATGAGTGACCCCTGGAGTTTTTCCAGGTGTGCCCTGGAGTGTCTGGCTCAAACGCCCTATACATATCCACTAGACCAGCCCCTGTCATTACCTGAGCCAGTTCACTCCCTCCTTCTCCCTCTATATCAACATTAAAATCCCCACCTATTAGTACCAATCTGTTTGTGTACAGTAAAGGTTCCAACTGGCGGAAAAACCCCTGTCGGTTCCCTACTCTACATGGTGCGTACACCCCAATAGCCCTGAATTTTATTCCCCTCCACCTCCCATCTACACATATTACCCTCCGCGGTACTACCCCTACCACATCTTCCACCTCCCATTCATGTGATCTGAATAGGATGCCCACTCCATCTCCTTTTCTCTCCCCCACACCCCACACTGAAGGCCCCACATCCCATCCCTTAGAAAACAAAATTGAGTCCCCTTCACAACATAAATGACACTCCTGTAAAAACAAAACGTCACAAGCCACTGAACGCAAACTTAAAAAAACTGCAGCCCGCTTGAGCGGCTGTCTTAGTCCCCGTACATTTAGGGTACCAACTTTAATTGTCCCCATAGTAGCAAAATTTTGAAAACAAATCAACCCAAACATATTCATGTACACTGAAAACTTTTTTTTTGTAGGAAAAAACAAACAAACAAAAAACACAGAAATAAAAAATCCAACCTAAACCTCCCCCCATCCCCAAAGCAGAGCCCAGGTAACCAAAAGCACATTTAGACATCCCCCCCACACTCTCTTCCCCACCCACCCCTCCCAATAAAAAACTAAACAAATAAAAACCTCCACCCACCCATTTAATACTCTCCTCTCACACTCCCCAAACCAACAATTTCTGCCCTTAATCAGCATCATGTATCAACATTCTCCCATTTCTTTATCCCTCTTCCCCTTCCAACAGGAGGCCTCACCTTTCGTGATAGAATCTGAGTCCACCCTTCTTCGTCCCCCATGCTGACATCCTGGGGATCCTTCTCCTCTCCAGGTCCTCCTGGGCCCAAACTTGGGCTCCTTTTACTGGCATTAATCTCATCTGCTACAAAATCTCCCTTCTCCATTGTCAGTGAATCAAAAGTTCTCCCCTGTCCTATGCAAGCTCTTTTTCGTCCTTTCTCCTCAGCTGGTGTGTCAGCAGCCCTTACTTGCTGCCCTGTGCTGCGTGCCGTTGGGTCTCCCAGCTCTTGGTCCATCTCCTCTGTCTGCAGTCTATCAGCGATGTCCATTAGTGCCCAATCTGGTTGAGCTGTAGTAACGATAGCCTCCAACTGCTCCAAGTCCTCGGCCCAACTAGTGTGAGTCCATGTGCTTGCGCTTGGGCCTACTTCATCTGCCCCCCTGTTGACTTCCGTAAGGGGTGCCGATTCCTTCCCAGACAAATGTCCTCCTGCTAGCTGTGTCTCTAAAGTCTCTGGGACCTGAGTAAGAATGTTGATTTCCGCTTGCAGGTGCTGGTGACCTTCAACTACTTTTACCTCCTCTTCTTTTAAGAGATTTGATTCTTTAGGCATAACTTTTGTTGCTGTTACAGCTGCACTATGACTCCTATCTTCCTTCTCTTGCTCGTTTAAGGTTTCAGAGATCTCAGAAAACTCCTCTGAAAACAGGCTTGCGTAGGTCGCCCTCTTTGAGGAGCAGAGCCGGTATAGATGCTCCTCGCTTCCACAAAGGCTACAGGCCTTTGGAGCCCCGCACTCAACTGCAATATGGTCATTTGCTCCGCATAACCGACACCTGCGGCCTACACAGGCCTCTTTCATGTGACCAAAAGCCCCACACCTCCGGCAGTATAGGGGTTGTCCTGGGTAATGCAGGAATCCGCGGTGGGGTCCAATTGCAAAGCTGCCTGGAGGATGGAGTAAACCTCCTGGAACTGCAGGGTCGATCTTGAGCTTTAGTAAGAACCTCCTCTTCCCGGTCCAGATCCCATAACGACCACGGATTCTTTCGCCGGCCGAGACTGAAGTACAATACCTTCCCAAAAACGCCTTGACGTCATCATCCGATACATATGGGTTGTATAGATGAACTGTGACTGGAACCTCATCCATTGCAAACAGTGGCACAAAGCGAAAACCCTGAAGCACCTCCTCTGATGATAGTCTGGAACATTTGTCAAAAAAGGCTGAACAATCAGGCAAAGAAGCAAAAGTCACGTCCAGAAACCCAGAAGTTGAGAAATCCTGTAAGCAAAAAATCTTCGAGGCAGTAATGCCACAAAAGTCCCGTAGAATCCGAAGAACAAGCCAATCCCATCCAAAACGTTTCTTGATCTCTGTTGCTGCATCTGAACGGAGCTCTACACGAACAGAATGTCGAAGCCGCACCACACAGGCCGGCCGGTTGCATGGCCTAAGATTAGTTACTACACTTGATCTTAGCCAAAAGGCCGAGAAGCGATAACCCTTGGGTAAACTTCCCAAGACAAGGGTTCACACCTTGACCTCGGAATGACTTCAGGAGGGTAGGTGGTAACATCTGTTGGAAGCTCAAGCCCAGAGACCAGGAAATTTCCTTTCATTTCTCACTTTAAACACAATCAAAAATCAGCTTTGCAAGAGCAAAGCCCACAAAAATAAGGTAAACTCATCAACATTCCTCTCCACGGAAATCTTTAGTAAAAGGCGAAAGATTTATACGTGATTGAAGAGAAACCTGAGATACTTTGGAGGTGGGACCAGGCCCCTGATCCAGTGATGCACAGGTACAGAGCTACCTTAGGGTGAGGGGGCCTGTGAAAGAAGGTTATTGTAAATAGGCGGAGCAGCACAAGGTCAGTAATCGGCAGTAAGAAATGAGGGCTATCCAAATTTTGCCAACAAGGACCAGATGAGACTTGTGTGCTGTGTCCCTAGAAATGGAAGGCAGTAAAAAAGAGTTTGGGACGGAAAGGGTTAAATGGGCAGGGCCGAGATGCAGGCGGAGTGGGCAGTGTGTGTGTGTGTGTAAAAGTAAGTAAGTAAGTAAAGTAAGTAAGTAAAGTAAAGTTGGCATTTCCTGTTTAAAAAACATCCATAATTCGTGTAATTCATCAAAATCCATCTGCTGGTATGTCACAACAAGTCTCCAAATTTACATCAATCTATGGTCAACACATGTAAATTTTGACAAATTAAGGTGAGAGTCCCAAATACATAAAACTTGGAAACCTTTCAATTACTGCGCATACACATTTCTTTCTTTGACATTTTGTATGAGTGCACCATTCTTGGAAGTACTGCAATACCAGGTTGATGCGTGGAGCGGATGGAGCAAGCCCCTGTTCCTGCTCCCTAATCTAAAAATCCATTTAATATAAGGTCCTCGTATGGAGGACGTATCAGATATTAAACTGATAAGAACAGATACTACACTTGATCTTAGCCAAAAAGCCGAGAAGCGATAACCTGTAAACTTCCCAAGACAAGGGTTCACACCTTGACCTCGGGATGACTTCAGGAGGGTAGGTGGTAACATCTGTTGGAAGCTCAGGCCCAGAGACCAGGAAATTTCCTTTCATTTCTCACTTTAAACACAATCAAAAATCAGCTTTGCAAGAGCAAAGCCCACAAAATAAGGTAAACTCATCAACGTTCCTCTCCACGGAAATCTTTAGTAAAAGGCGAAAGATTTATGCGTGATTGAAGAGAAACCTGAGATACTTTGGAGGTGGGACCAGGTCCCTGGTCCAGTGTTGCACAGGTAGAGAGCTACCTTAGGGTGAGGGGGCCTGTGAAAGTAGGTTATTGTAAATAGGCGGAGCAGCACAAGGTCAGTAATCGGCAGTAAGAAATGAGGGCTATCCAAATTTTGCCAACAAGGACCAGGTGAGACTTGTGTGCTGTGTCCCTAGAAATGGAAGGCAGTAAAAAAGAGTGTGGGACGGAAAGGGTTAAATGGGCAGGGCCGAGATGCAGGCGGAGTGGGCAGTGTGTGTAAAAGTAAGTAAGTAAGTGAGTGAGTAAGTAAGTAAAGTAAAGTTGGCATTTCCTGTTTGAAAACATCCATAATTCGTGTAATTCATCAAAATCCATCTGGTGGTATGTCACAACAAGTCTCCAAATTTACATCAATCTATGGGCAACACATGTAAATTTTGACAAATTAAGGTGAGAGTCCCAAATACATAAAACTTGAAAACCTTTCAATTACTGCGCATACACATTTCTTTCTTTGACATTTTGTACGAGTGCACCATTCCTGGAAGTACTGCAATACCAGGTTGATGCGTGGAGCGGATGGAGCAAGCCCCTGTTCCTGCTCCCTAATCTAAAAATCCATTTAATATAAGGTCCTCGTATGGAGGACGTATCAGATATTGAACTGATAAGAACAGATTTTTTTTTTATTTTAGAAAAAACACATCAACACCTCCTACCATTGCAATTATTGTGACAAACTGAATGAGCAAAACGAAATTACCTGCAAATGAAACCAAATTACAAACCAAAGTTCCCCTAATGGGTTTTCACTCCTTTACCAAAACATTTCTTACACTTCCTGGAATTATGCACTCTTCTTCCCCCCTTCCCCCCCCCCCACACAAATATCGTACAGATACAGCTACACAGATTTTCAGGACAAGTTATTCCTCCAAACCTATAACTTTAGAAATAGAAATTAATTATCATTAACAAAGAAAATCATATCAAATCTTTGTAAATTTAGATTATACATAACATAGAAATAAAATTCTGACCGTCACCCCCCCCCCAAAAAAAATAAAATAAAAAATTCTTATCATTGCAAACATTCTAATAAAACAACCCAACCAAAACCAAGTGACATACTAAGGAAAACCTCTCAAAACCAAAGGTTCTCCTAATGGGTTTCAAATAAAGAAATTATGCCCCACTTTCCCTTTTTTTTTTGGCTGCAACTTGTACCTTGTTTCCTAATCTTTCTTATCTTTATAGATGGGGAAATAAACCCCCTAACACCAGTACAAAACCATTTACCCTATCCCCTTCTTCAGTGCTCCTGGGTGGGATTCTCCCTGACTTCCTTTTGTTTGTTGGGTTTTCCTTTTCTCCTCCACGACTCTCATGTGACTTAAGAAGATTAGAAAAACAGACCCCGGTTCTTGTTTTGGTTTTTGCGCTCGCAAACACTTTCCTCTCCAACCCAATAAATACTCTCGTATTTTCTTGGTTCCAGTGCCTTCAAACCATCTCCGAACTGCACCATCCCCTCATTCCAGGGAACCCTATGGTTCTCTCCTATTCACTTTTTAACCAATTCCCAACATGATCTAGCACATGGGCAAAACCAGAAGACATGGGCCACTGTCTCTTCCAAGCCACATCCTACCGGGCATAAGGGGTTTCTTGTGCTCCCAAAACGATAGAGGCGTTCTCTTACTGGGAGACGCCCTAAAGCAGCTAGCCAATTTAGGTCTTTTGCCTCACTTTCCAAATAGGCCGGCTGAAGAGAGTTCCATTCCACATCTCGGCCCACAATTTGACGTGCCAGCGGAGCTCCTTGGTTTTCCCTTAAAAGTTTGTAAAGAAGCCTGTGCCGTAGTACCTTCCCTCCTTCCATGCATTCAGGAATTGAACGTAAAAACTGTGCTATGCGTTCGTGATGCCATGGCCTAACTAATGAGCACGGGCTTGACAGATCTAATGGGGCCAAGCTCCTCAAAGGAAGCCCGAGCCAATATTTGGCAAAGGCTGAGGCTGGGTGGCTAGACGGGTGAACGACAAGCTGTGCATGAAACGCCACTAATATGGCCATGGTCTTTTGGGGCAGATGTGGTACCCCTCTTCCCCCGTTCCCAATCGATTGGTACATTAAGGCTCTTTGAACCGGCTCCACTCTCCCTCCCCAGATAAAACCGAAGATTAGTCTTTCCAGTTTAAGATTCCCTGCTAAGGGAATTGGGAACACACGGGCCAAATGCGTCAACCTGGACAGCACATCTGTCTTAACAACCAAAATTCGGTTAGTAATTGACAAGTTTCTTGACCCCCAAAGACTTAGGCGTTGCTGTACTTTTTTCAACATGCTAACCCAGTTTCTCGCCCCACTAGCCGCATGAAAGAATTGGATCCCCAGTATCCGAATTCCATCCTTACATGTTGGGTAACCACCCCAGCCGGTTGACCGTCCTACCCACGAACCACCCACCATAACTGCTGACTTGGAGGTATTTACAGCTGCTCCAGCTGCCCGACAGTAAGAAATTAAGTGAGCCCTCACTCTCTCTTCATCTCCTTCATCAGTCAAAAACAGATTTAGGTCATCCGCGTACAAGGAGACGAGGGCTTTTCTCCCTTTCCCCCCTGGCACATGAAATCCTTTCAGTCCTCGATCAGCTCGCAGACTAGCAGCTAGCGGTTCAATCGTCAACACGTACAGCAGTGGAGAGAGAGGGCAACCCTGCCTCACTCCTCCCGCCTGCTGCACTGGCCTGGACAGGAAGCCATTGACGCAGACTCTGCTGACCGCTTTCTCATAGAGTAGCTTTACCAACCCTACAAAAAGAGGCCCAAAGTTCAGCCTCTCTAAAACGGAAAAGAGAAAGTTATGACTTGTCCGGTCGAAGGCTTTCTCCTGGTCTAAGCTTAGCAAGGCTACAGGGACCTTTTGTTCTTCAGCCTTGCTAAGCACATCCCTAATGAGACACAAGTTGAGAGCACAAGTCCGACCTTGTACCCCACAAGTCTGATCTGGGTGGACCACTGAGGCCATTACCCCCCCCAACCTCAGCGTGATGGCCTTCGCTAAAATTTTGTAGTCCGCGTTTAGCAAAGTTATCGGGCGCCAGTTTGACAGGTCAGACCGTTCCCCTTTATTATAAAGCAGGGTGATGCAGCCCATCCGCATAGAAGGGGTAAGAAGCCCTTGACCTATACACTCCTGGAAAACGGCCAGCAGATTTGGTCCTATAAGATCCCAGAAAGCTACATAGAACTCCTGGGGTAGCCCATCCAATCCGGGTGCAGAACCTCGTTTCAGAGAGTGCAAAGCCTTCTCCAGTTCTCTCGAGGACAACCCACATTCTAGAGCTTTGCGTTCCTCATTTGAAAGTTTGTTTTTGAGGCAGTCCAGCAAGCGAGTCTTGTCCTTTCCCTCCTGGCCTCTTTGCCTAAAGAGGCCTTCATAAAATTTGGATGCCACTTCCAAAATTTCTGTCATGGAGTTTATATTCTTCCCCTCATGCTGCACCACCTCTATCCCAGACTTTCTCTGTCTAGTTCGAACTGCCTCGAAGAAAAACCTGGATGGGCGCTCCCCCTCCAAGCCCTTTCGAGCCCCAGCCAGTATTGCAAAAGCTTTAGCACGTCTCTCAAAAAAACACCTAATTTGTTCTTTGAGTGTTTCAAAGCTCTCCCAATCCGATGACTCCCCGGAGGCCAACTTTACTCCCAAGATCTGTAGTTTATCTGAGGCAGCTTGGATTTCCTGTCGCTCATTCTGAGCCTTTCTTTTGGACCATTCTCCACAAAAAACTGCTGTGCGGGCTTTTACCCCTTCCCACCAACTTCCCCAGGAAGGCCACCCCTGTCTTAGAGCTTGCCAGCTCTTCCAAATTACCCGATATGCTGCCTGGAAATCCTCATCCTCCAACAGGCTGGTGTTAAAACGCCAGTAGTTTGGACCCCTACTTTCTACTTTTATCACCACTGTGATCCCAACTACGTTATGGTCTGAGGCCCAAGTTGGAAAATTTGTATAGTTCCTAGCCTCGTGTCCCTTGGGAAAAAAACAAATAGTCTAGCCTTGATTTGTCTCCCCGTGAATTACTCCAGGTAAATCCCCCCCAACCTGGTCCTGCGAGTTCACCCGCATCTTTTAGCTGGACCGTACTGCAGAGGAATCTTATCTCTGCACTACCTCCTCCTGTTTCTTTCTTGTCAAGGGACACATTGAAGTCCCCACCCAGGAGCACCAATCTATTTGTAAAACAGACAGGCTCGAGTTTTGTGAAGAACCCCCCCTTTCTATCCCCTGTGCAGGGTGCGTAGACATTGATTAGTCTAAGAGGGACTCCCCGAAAATTTCAATCCACACACAAAACGCGTCCTGGCACTATGCTCAGCGTAGCCATGATTTCACAATCCCACCCCCTAAATAAAATCCCTACTCCATCTGCTTTAGCATTCCCCACCCCCCAAACTGAAATCCCCCCCTTCCAGTCCTCTTGGAAAATCTCCACATCCACTTTATCTTTCAAATGACATTCCTGTAAAAATAATACATCAAAAGAAACAAACTCAAGTGACAGGAAAAATGCTCTTCGTTTTGGGGGGCTTTTTAGACCCCTTACATTAAGTGTACAAAAATTAACTAACATTTATCTAGTTCGCCTCCCCTTATAAAGGGGAGACCCCACTCATTCTCTTCCCTCTTCCCATCCCCATAGTCTTTTTAAGCCTATCCTCCACCCACCCCGGAAACGGAGGGACTGGGGATAAGGCCGCCAACACACGGGGTTCCCTGTCATCCATATCATCAAGCTCTTGCAATAATTCAAATCTGTTACTCACTTGGCACCGAGTCCTTCTTTGTGATTCCTCCTCTACATCCTCCTTTGGTAAGGGTCGCTTTCCAGTAACAATAGCCCACTCTGGGACCATTTCTGCATCACCTGGAAGGCTGCTCGCCCAGTCGGCTTGAGCCTCCATGTTTGCGATGTCCATAACCTGCACTTCCTCTACACTGGGATTAATTTTTGCTAGTAGATTTCCCTCTGGTATCTCGACTAAGGCTTGAAGCAATCCTTCTGATTCTCCAACGGCCTTCTCTTTGATGTTTCCCGGCATTTCATGTACAGACGGTTCTCCTTCTCTCTCCATGTTGTGTCCTTTGTCTTGGTCTTGTATTTCTGCACCACATCCTGAACCTGGGTCTGCAGGGCTGTCTATGGTCAAAGCTCCTTCACTCTTACTTGGTTCCACTTTGGAGCTTAACTCTTCCTCGCCCGTAGGGCCCTTCACCGAAAACAAGTCAGCAAAGGTTCTTTTTCTCAGTCCACAGTCCCTATAAAGGTGGTTTCCCCCACCACAAAGACTGCACTTCTTAGGGACATCGCATTTTGCCGCTACATGATCTTGGGACCCGCATAATCGGCACTTCTTACTGTTACAAGTGGACTTTGTGTGTCCTATTGTTCCACATTTTCTACAGGTTACCGGCTGCCCAGGATAATACAGGAACCCCCTATGGGGTCCAATAGCAAAGGAGGCTGAAGGCTGCAGGCTGCATTACCCCACCAGGTGCAGAAGGATCTGGACGAAAACGCACTTGATATCTCCGCCTCCCAGTCTAGATTCCGTATGTGTTCAAAAGTTATTGTCCACCCTCAACTTTCAAACAAAATCTATGTAGAAAGCAGTTAATGTCTTCCTCTTCAACAAATGGATTATACATGTGCATGGTGACAGATACCTCTTCCCAGATGTAAAGAGCTCTTAACAGTAGCCCCTCCAGTGCTGGATGCTCCTGGTTCTTCTCCCATGCAGACATGAACGCCAAGCAGGCAGCCATTTCTTCAAAAGTAACATCCATAAATCCAATATGAGCAAAATCCTGTAGACAGAGAATGGAAGAAGCTGGTCTAGCCAGCACACCTTGCAAAATTTCCTTAACAAAATGTCCGACACGAAATCTGGTCCTGATGAGTTGACTCGCATTTTTCTTTAACTCAATCCTTACAGAGTTTCTTAGCCGCGTCACACGGACTGGCCCGGCAACATCCACTTCTGACATCTTGATCTTAGCCAAAAGGCCGAGAAGCAATAACCCGTAAACCCCCCAAGACAAGGGTTCACACTTTGACCTCGGGATGACTTCAGGAGGGTAGGTGGTAACATCTGTTGGAAGCTCAGGCCCAGAGACCAGGAAATTTCCTTTCATTTCTCACTTTAAACACGATCAAAAATCAGCTTTGCAAGAGCAAAGCCCACAAAAATAAGGTAAACTCATCAACGTTCCTCTCCACGGAAATCTTTAGTAAAAGGCGAAAGATTTATGCGTGATTGAAGAGAAACCTGAGATGCTTTGAAGGTGGGACCAGGCCCCTGGTCCAGTTTTGCACAGGTAGAGAGCTACCTTAGGGTGAGGGGGCCTGTGAAAGAAGGTTATTGTGAATAGGCGAAGCAGCACAAGGTCAGTAATCGGCAGTAAGAAATGAGGGCTATCCAAAATTTGCAAACAAGGGCCAGGTGAGACTTGTGTGCTGTGTCCCTAGAAATGAAAGGCAGTAAAAAGAGTGTGGGAGGTAAAGGGTTACATGGGCAGGGCTGAGATGTAGGCGGAGTGGTGGGGTGGGCAGTATGTAATTCAGGAATTACAGCCATTTTCTTACACACACCGACATTTTGTAAGAGGCTTATCAATAATGGAACAAATAGCTGACAAGCACTTTTATGGCCAGGTGTGACCTGTTCCTTTGTTACTCCATTACTTACCAAGCATATAAAAGCATTTGGTAGCTTTTAACTCAAGCCCTCCAAATGAGGCCCAAAGAGATGTCTACGTAAGTGAAGGTGGCCATTATTAGTATAAAAATAAATAAATAAATAAACTCATGCAAGTGGCCAATATAACAGTTTGGACCGAAATTGGCAGAAGTGTTATGGCATAAGCTTGTATTGCTGCCAGTGGAACCAGGTCACTGATGTTTATTGATGACTGTTGATAAAAGTAGCATGAAGAATTCTGAAGTGTATTGCTATATTTCCTGCTCAAATTAAGAAAAAGTGTTGCTGATATGAAGCCACTCCATATTGCATTTGGATAATGATACAAAACATGCTGTAAAAAATATACAAGGCAAAGGAATGGGATCTTCTTCACTGGCTAAGTCAGTCACCTGCTCTAAACCCAATAGAGCAATATTTTTACTTACTGAAGACAAGATTAAAGGCAGAAAGCCTGGCAAACAATTACCAACTGCAGCTTCAGTAAAGGCCTGCATCTAGAGCAAGGAAACTCGCGGAGACATTTGGTCATGTCTATGGGTTCCAAACTTTAGGCAATAACTAATCGCAAAGCATTTTCATGCAAGTTTTAAATGTGATTTTTATGTTTCTAATTATGTTGGGTTATTTCCCCCTCCTCCCAGATGGGTACTTGTAAACAAGTTAATTGCTGTAATTCTAGAATGATCAATGCCATACTTTTGAGAAACCCCTTGAATTAAAGCTGAAATTCTTGACACATCTTGAGTGTTTCATGTCAACATTCAGTGTGGTTATGTACAAAAGGCAACTGCAAAAATATAATAAAATGAAAATAATAATAAAATAAAAATAATTATCATGCCAAAATAGTAGACCTGACCGTATAACATTTAAATTAAAGGCTGGGATGGAACATGGGCTGGGTGAATAAAACATATTTTGGGCCAATTTAACCTCTTTAATCACATATGTAGAGCATGTAAAGTCTTCTTCATTAAACTTCAATAAGCTTTCACTCTTAGTTTTAGTAATTCACTATAACAGTTGTCTTTATAAACTTTAGCAGAATTTAACTGTTATTCTAAAAGTGTTTAGTGTTTAGTGTTTAGCCCCTCATGTGTGTTACAGTACACACCCTGTGAACATCAGTACATCAGCCATGACATAAAATCACATGTCTAATATTATCAGTTCCCCCTTGTGCCACCAAAATAGCTCTGACCCATGAAGGCCTGGACTCCACTAGACCTTTGTAGGTGTGTGCGGTATCTGGTGCCAAGGCATCAGTTGCGGATCCTGTAAGTCCTGTAAGTTGTGAGGTGAAGCCTCCATGGACCGGACTTGTTTTTCCAGCACTTCCAACAGAATTTGGAGGCTGTGTCAACATCTTAAACTCCTTATGTTCCTCAAACCATTCCTGAACAATGTGTGCAGTGTGTATTATGCTCCTGAAAGAAGCCACTGCCATTAGGTAACACCATTTCTAGGTGTTCTCTACGTGTAACTTGACCTGCAGCCATGTTTAGGTAGGTTGTACATGTCAAATAGCATCCACATGGATGAAAGGACTGCCCAGAGAACTGACGATTCACTTTTTGCCTAATATACCTCCCCTATTTATAGGTACCACAGTAACAAGACAATCGATATTTACCTGTGAGTGCTTTTTCATATTTTGGCTGATTAGTTTATGCATCAGTGATGAAAAGTAACTTTTCACATTTTGACATATTTATACAAGTTATTTTAATTCTGCTTTGTACTTTTACTCCGTAACAATTAAGAGAGATAAATTGTACTTTTCACTGTCATATTTAAAGTAGTTATGTACTATTACAGCTTATGAGAGGATTAATTATGACCAGGAGCAGTGAGGGGGTGTTATTGAGGAAAGAATATACAGTATACTCTATATTAGTTCAAATGTTTGGAGTAATGAAATGTGAAAATGCCCAAAATCTTTGTGTCAGTCACAATCCGAAATATTTATGAGCATTCAACTTTCCACTGTGTGTGGGCAGTGTAGTCACCTTACCTATGAACTCAGGCACTTTATATAAGATACGTTATACAATTGAATTCACACAAATGCCACTTCACATGATTATGTATTACTACTGTGTAATAGAGTTTTTTGTGTAGCTTAGTCTACAGTTTATAGCAAGGCTGTTCAAATGCAGTGCAATCAAATGCCTTCTCGTCCAACATCAGTGTCTGACCTCACAAATGCACTTCTAGACGAATGGTCTTCCCAGAAGAGTTGAAGCTGTTATAACTGTAAACAGCCAACCTCATATTAAACTCTATGGATTAGGAATTGGATGTTACTAAAGTTCACTTGCATGTAAAGGCAGGTGAGCCAATACTTTTGGCAATATAGTGTATTTTAATAGCTAGGTTCAGTGAGTGTTGAGTGTTGAAGGTCAATTAAAAACTCCGGTGAAGATTATCCCTAAGAACTAGATTTAAACCCCTCTGGCTTATAGAATAGTTTATTGTGTAGTTGACTGTCTATCGTCTTCTCCTCATGTCTGTCTGGATTTAAATCTATATGCTGATGTATTTACAGTACTTTTAAAAACATAAGTCAGAGTGATGGTGAAAGTGGTGCATTACTAAAGGGGCAAATTTAAATCTTAAATAAGTATGAGTACTCATTTTATACTGTTCCATGAGTGTGAGCACTTTTACCTTTTGTACATTAAGTGTATTTTGGTGCCAATACTTTGTTTTGTTAAAGTAAAAACTGAATGCAGGGTATTTACTTATTTTTATTAGTATTTATACACTAATATTAATGTTGTTTACTTAAGCAAGGCAGTAGTAATAGTAGTGCGTTTGCAGTTATTCATTAAATGTTAATAATCTTTAATTTTGTACATTTGAACCTGGTTAAACAGGCCTGTAGTTAGGGAGTGAGAAGTTGAGAATATTGCTGTGCACTGGCCTCAATTTAACCTTAATTGGTTGGCCTCAGGGGGCGGAGCTAAGCTCCCTGCACCTGCGCTGCTACTCTCGTGCTCTGCCCTTCCCCCACATTCAATTAAGCAGCGCGTGCAGAGCGGAACATGGCGCTGGAGAGATTTAAAAGGAGACTTGGACTCTTGAGACTTCACCACAGTACATGTGAGAGGCGCTTCTCACAAACTTCATCCATGCAGGTAAGTTTTATTATTTTTAAAAATATATATTATTTATTAGATAGATTTTTGCTTTATATGTCAGTGCTGGGCAGAGTTATTTTTAGGGGGAAAAAATTAAAATTTATATTCATTCAGAAGTCAGTATAGTAAAGTTTAAACTAGCAGTTGTCCAGTAATAAATGCCAATGTTCCCTGTATAATAGTAACTTTAAACCTTTTTTTAATCTAATACTGTTTTACTGAGTCTCGTGCAACAGTGCCTGAGTGACGGATAAAGTGTACTAGAGTAAAGTGTACTAGAGTAAAGTGTACTACAGTAAAGTGTCCTCCTGCCTGCAGTAACACTGAAACATACTGGAATGAGGTTTCTGTCACCCATGGTGGCCTTAATGGCTATACAAGAAATGTTGCTTCACATTGTTTCTTTATGTGGATTTTATGTTTGTATTTATTTTTCTTATGTAATTTGTCCTAACTTCTTTGACTGTGAATAATTAGTAGCTTTGACAGGTAAACTTGACCTTACACCTTTAGCATATTATTTTCATTTCATATCAGGAGTCTTCAGCTGCAGTCCTGAAGGCCCTGTTGTCCAACACAGCTATTTCAACTAATCTTCTGAATTATCTGTAAAAATGTCTAGACACAATTAAAAAATGCTAACTGCTAAAAAGAAAAAAAGAACAGAACAGATTCTGAGGAGAGCAGAGAGGCGTACGAGTGTGTCGGTGTGGGGTTTTACATAGTACCTTTTTTATTCTGACAGTGTCGTTGAGGGGATCCTGCACAGCTCCCCTAATTTAAATAGATAGATAGATAGATAGATAGATAGATAGATACTTTATTAATCCCAAAGGAAGGCCAAATCATTTAAACATAAAATATGTTTAAAACATTTTGAAATGCCCTATAACATGTGAACTGTCTAAATTTTGTAAATAAGTACTAAAATATGATTTCTGGTTATACTGTAGGACGTGATTTTTTTTTTTGCATTTGATTTTTAACATTTGAAATGATAACATTTTAAATCTTTTGCTTGATGTTAGGTCCAGGACACAAAGGTTGATAGCACAGCACAGGTATGTGCATTTATCACATCTTTACCCTACCCTGTCAAGACTATTGTTGGAAATTTGAAATTTGTTTAAATTTGACCTAGTGCCAACACAGTTTTGCGTCTCTTGTTCAAGTCCCCATTTATTCTGCTTGAGACCCGCTTTGTTTTTACCTTTTTAAACACACTGAATATACTGAATTTCAAATGGATTTTTAAAACATTAGTGTTCTAAAAATGCATTTGAACTTCAGTATATTAAGTGTGTTTAAACAGTCATTATATAGTCATTATGTCGCCCTCGGCTTGCTCACCAGGGAACAAACTGACCATTTTGATTTATACAAATTCACATTTCATACAAACTTAAATAATTCTTTTGATTGTGTAAAGCTGCTTTGCGGCAATGAAAATTGCTAAAAGTGCTATACAAATAAAATTGAATTGAATTGAATTATATAGTCATGTGTAATGTTAATACCTGCTCCTTTACTTCTGTGTTCTTTGTGTTAGAACATCATAAAATCAACTGATGATAGTGGATTTCTGTATTACGCAAATACAACCTCAGATGGACATGTGACTTTTTACCATGCCATTATTTATTTTACAGAACATAATAGATAGATAGATGGATACTTTATTAATCCCCAAGGGAGGAAAAGTTAAAAACATGTGGGCAATACTAAGTACCCCCTTAGTGCTTTCACAGGATTTAGGAGCTTAAGAGCTTTTGATTAATTAAAACACCACAGCAGAACAACTAAGGTTTACAAAACTACATCTGAAGAAACCACAAGGCTTCTGGAACAGTGTCCCATAGACAGATAAGACCAAAGTGGAGTTGTTTGGCCTAATGCCCAGTTCCATTGTTTGGCGAAAACTGAACAGCATTTTAGCAGAGACAGGTCATATCTACTATCAAGCACATTGGTGGAGGGGTGATGATTTGGGCAGCCACAGGAGACCTTACAGTGATTGAGTCGACCATGAACTCGTCTGTATAACAGAGTATTCTAGAGCCAAATGTGAGGCTATTTGTCTGACACTTAAATTTTGTTCAAAATTGGGTTATGCAAGAGGACATTGATCTGAGGCACACCAGTAAATCTACGTCCGAATGGCTGAAAATGAGAAGAGTCAAGGTTTTGGAATGACCTTGTAAAAGTCCAGACTTCAACCCAGCTGAAATGCTGTAGCAGGACCTTAAGAGAGCTGTGTGTAAGTAATTGCTCAAAAACCTCAATGAACTAAAGCATGGACCAAAACAATGTGAGAGACTGATAGCCACACGGAAAACCATTACGTTAATTTACTGCTGCTAAAGGAGGGTCTACAAGCTACTGAATCAGTGGGGTACTTGGCATAACCCAGTTCTTTTTACTTTTGGCTTAATTTTTGTTAAATAAATAATGGCATAGTAAAGGGTACTTAATTTTACACATGACTGTAGCACTGTAGAAGTGAGCTACAAATTGACACAGAGTGCTTTCACAACTTGGTTTGCTTGCTCTGGTCCAAAACTCTGCCTAAATTTGTAAACCTGAAGCGTCTTTTGTGAAATCCATCACAAAATGCCTGACTTCAAACCACGTCAAATTTAATGTGTGCAAATAACTTTTAGTTTGTTCACTGTTCTTTTACAATACAGTTTATAATGGAATTTTATTTCAGATATTTCCATTTTCTTGTCCGCTTTCAGGATATTGGGGGTGAAGCGGCTCTGCATTTTGTGCGTTTAGCAATTTTCTCATGATTGTTTTTCACAGATGGACGATATCTTTGAGGAGTCAGCAGATGATTTGTCTGAATCTGAACTATCCAGCCATGCAGACTTAGACCCAGGGTACAATCCAACTCACAGTTGCTCATTGTCCAGTGACGAAATGGAAAGCCCAGAAAGCATGTAGGAAAATATCTAGAGAAGACCTCAAAGGTGTAGACACATCTTTGAGTGATGAAGATCAACCCAAAGGCAAGTGCAGTTTCAAAAAACAACAGATCCTTAAAACTTATGGAAAAAAAGATCAAAAGAGGTACAGAAAAGAAAAAGTGAGTACAACCGTTACTGTAAAAACTTGTACAAAAAGAGAAGACAACAAACGAGCTTGGGATAAAAGACATTATTGTCTTTATTGTGGCCAATCAAACTTAAAAAATGGCAAGACATTTGCAGAGAAAACATAGAGATCAAAGATGTGGCATATGCATTCAGCTTTCCTGCACGATCAGAAGAAAGAAAGGTACTTTTGGAGCAACTGCAAAATAAAGGAGATTTCAAACATAATAGCAAAGTTCTTGAAAAAGGCAAAGGACAACTAGTCACATGGAAGCAGCCCACTGAGAAAATATCTGTAAAAGATTATTTGCCTTGCCAATATTGTCTTGGAATGTTTAATAAAAAAAGACTTGTGGAGACATCAATTGTCATGCAGATGTAAGAAATTGTGTGTGACAGATGACATAAAAAAGGAAAGAGGATCAGTCCAGAGTCATGCAGCACTTTTGCTTCCAATAGCATCATCTTCCAACGGGTGTCAGGGTATCATCAACAGCATGCGACAAGATGATGTGTCCTTTTACATCAGGAGTGATTCTTTGATTTGCAAATATGGAGAATCACTATATGCAAAACATGGGCGTATGAAGTCTAGGCACCAATACATCTCACAAAGAATGAGGGAGCTTGGCCAATTTATGTTGGTTGCTAAAGAGATGGACAAGACCGTGAGGGGGTCTGGAAGATTTATGCACTCCGTCAAAATTTAATCTTGTTGTCAGTATAGCTAAAAGGCTTAAAAGAGTTTAGTCCACACAAAAATGAGTACGGAAAACCTTCAAAAGCAGTCAAAATTCGGCTTTATCTTAAAGGAGCTGTGGAAGTCCTGATTGGACAGACGCTTATGAGTGACGATGACCTGGCAGAAAAAAGGGCAAAGAATTTTTTGGAGCTTTTGGAAAAAAACTGGAGGAACAGTGTTTCTGTTAGTGCTCACCAATCTATAGAAGAAAAAAGATGGAATAAACAGGATGACATTCCTCTAGTCAAAGATGTGAAGGCTCTGATGGATCATTTCAGGCAAGTGGAAGATGAGGCAAAGGAGGAACTGACTAAGTGGATGAGTTTATCAGCATACAAGATGTTAAATGAGACAGTGCTGGCACAGGTCATCATCTTTAACAAGCGTCTGTCTGTCACTTGAAGTCTACAAGAAAGCTGACACAAATCCCATCAATAAAGATATTTATGAATCCCTGTCTCCGTTGGAGAAACAGTTGAGCAAGCTGCTAACTCGCATAGAAGTCCATGGCAAAAGTGAAGAAAGGTACCTGTTTTTTTTGACAGAGAGAATGAAGGAGTCCATTTAGTTATTGAATAAATGTAGAGCAGAAGCTGGTGTACCTGTGGAAAATCCCTATTTGCAAGACCTGGTGTGATGACAAATATACGTTGTTGTGACTGTTTACAAAAATATGCATCGGAAAGCAAAGCTGAAAACCCTGAACTGCTGAGGTCAACAAAACTAAGGAAACAGGTCACCACACTCTGTCAGCTTCTGGATCTGAGTGAGCAGGCGCTGGAACAGGTCGCAAGATTCATGGGGCATGACATCAGAGTTCACAGGGACTTTTACAGACAGACAGACAAAACGTTTCAAATTGCCAAAATAAGTAAACTCCTGTTTGCCATGGAACAAAACACCGGGATCTTAAAGGGGAAGAATCTCGACACGCTTGCTGCTTCTGTTGGTGGTATGTACCGTAACCGGGTTTTTTCTTTCCTGGTCTGTTTTATTGTTGATCCACAAATGCCATGTGTGTAAGCAGTCAAACATTCCATGTTTAAAACTGGTAACAGTTAAACCAGTGAGAAAATGTAATTACTGACAAATGTTACTGTTATATACCTGAGATTGCAAAAGTATTTTATATATAAGCAAATGAAGAAATAGACATAGGCCATGTCCACACGTAGCTGGGTATTTTTAAAAACTGAGATTTTGAAAAATAGTTTTTAAAAATAATTCTGTAAACACGGAGACCTAGGGGTTAAAAATATCTTTGTCGACATGAAAATGCAAAACACCCTGTTAAGTGCTGTTAGATACCTCCCTAATTAACAGGGGGTCAATCAGAAGCCTAGACAAAACGTCATTACCTGTTGCCCTTTGTATCTTACAAAGCCATCACTGTCTGTGTGGTCTGTGTGTTGTCAGAATTTTGTACAGTATGTAGCAGCAGTGAGCTTAGTAGTACATTCAGGCACCTCTGTTTATTAACATAATGTGTGAGTAACTGTGTGTGTATGTACACGCATGTAAAAAGTCCAGTACACAACGCTTACACAATTACTAGTCACTAGTTTACTGTACGTCCACTATTCACTCAATCAAGGAGATGAGTACACAGGCAATTACATCACCAGCACAAGGTGATGTTACAACTAGCCGAAATCCCCATTTCCCGTCTGCCCACACAACACCACTGAAAATGAAGTTTTAGGAAATCTTCACTTTGGACAGAGTTTTCCAAAAGCTCAAATTTCAACAACCAAAATGGCGTTGCGTGTGGACGAAAGGCAAAAACCGCAGAGAAACATCTCTGTTTTTTAAAATACCTGGCTACGTGTGGACATGGCCATAGTGTGGAAGTAATGTCTGTACCATGCAGGTTTTTAAGTTAACAGTTTTTGTGCTAGAATCTTTTAAATACTGAGCACTAATATTTGACCATTGTCTTTTGCAGAGAGCAGCTCCACATCGACATGTGAGACAGTTCCACACAGAAAAGGGAAAAGAGCCAGTGAGGTGGATGAGGGTATGTTTTAACTTCTCTAAAAGTACTGTCCATTTTAAACCTGTTTTGGAGCTGCATTGATTTAGTTAATTATTTATACTGTTATTTTAAATTCTTTGTATATGAAGATTAAAAAAAATAATACCACCAACCACAAACTAGTTCATCCTCAATGTTTGGTCAGAGTGTTACGAACACCCCAGTTTAAAAATCAGTTCATTATATCAGCTATGTGCCCACTGCTACATTTTTTTGAAAATGTGTTCTTTTCATACAATCTGTAGAATGATGTGCCACTTTTTGTTTGCGCTTGTTTTTTTTCTCAGATGAAGGTTCTGAACACCATATTAAAAAGAGACGTTATTCCCGCAGAGATGATAAAGGCTCCGATACTGATGATGAAGGTTCAGATACTCTTACTAATACTCTACTCTTAAGTTTATACAGTACCATACTTGTCACAATTTCTTTTTTTTTGTTTGAGCTAAAGAAATTCAGAAACTTGATGTACATTGTACCTGTGGTTTTGCAAACTAAATTTTGTTGTTGTTGTACAGTAGGTCAGAGCCCAGGAACAAGACCAGTTAAGAGCTCACAAAAAATGACAACACACAAACGGACCGAGACCAAAAAAGCAGCTGGTAAGTTCTGACAGTATTGCATACCTGCTCGCATACACTCTCCTACATTAATAATGAACTTGGCTGATGCAGATAGTTGTTCTATGAGGACTTGTGACTTCAGTCGCTCGATAGTTCAGGACTGGAGTTTCCTACAGTCTACCTGATCCTCCAATAACCAACTGGACTCGATTTTAACTTAAACACATGTCCTGTAATACTAAACTTAAAATCTCCCACAGTATAAATGCAGATCAATCCCTGCTATCCGTTATCACCCAGATGAGGATGGGTTCCCTGTTGAGTCCGATTCCCCTCAAGGTTTCTTCCTATCACCATCTCGGAGTTTTTCCTTGCCACTGTCGCTGTCGTCCTCGGCTCGTTCATAAGGGACAATCTTATAATTTTGATTCAAACACATTTACATCTCATACAAACTTAAATAATTATTTTGCTGCTTTGCGACAATGTCAGTTGTTAAAAGCACTATACAAATAAAATAAAATTGAATTAAATTAATAACTTTAGCTCTCTGTGCGGGCCTATTGACATGCGTAACTATGCCCTCCTTTAAAACATCTCACAGCACTTTTTGTTTCAGTGATACAAACTTCTTACCTTTTGGTGAAATTTACTGATTTAATATTCAAAATGACTCGTATAAATAAGCATTTCCAATTTAATGCAGATGTATACCAATGTATATCCATACAGGTCAAAGTAACACTCCTCTTAGCAAAGCTCAGTATAGAATTCATTCAGGTAGCAACTTCCTGTTTTTCTTCTACGATGTTTGTCTCCATTTTAATGAACAAATAATGAACAAATAATGGGGTTAACTCTTTCTAACTAATGAAATTTCCATGATTTAGTGACAACTGGTCGAAATTAGTCTAGCTGTTGTCGTGTTTATGTGGTTGTGAAAAGCCGATGTGGGGGGAAAAAAGGTTCTATTTACCTGATTAAAGGTAAATAGAAACAGGACTATTGGCTGTTAGTATGTAAATATTTGATAATAACAGCTTTTATGCATACAGTATACATTTATTTCAGAAATAATTAAGTTTAACCTTACAACACTTATTGGACTACTGTTCAAGACTCTCAGCTCAACCTTAACTTTAAAAAATAGTAAACAAATGTTTACTGGTGTTACTTAAATGAGACTCAAATTGACTCAAATGAACAAATTCAATACTTAATTTGGATTAGAGAAAAAACATTTTTTATTTAAATATATTTTTTATTTAATAAGACCACTGGCTCAAAAAAATACATGTGCGTGTGGCCCTGCTCTTATAACTTCCATTCTTTCAGTAACTTTCTGTGCACACCTGGTGCCAGTAGTGCTCAATAGTTAAGGCAATGGGCTATGGTTAAGAAGTTGTAGGTTCAAACCCCCTTAACTGCTCAGATGTATAATGAGATAAAATGTAAGTTGCTCTGAATAAGGGTGTCTGGTAAATGTACAACTTGTTTATGTATGTATTTATTTTTTGGCTGAGACGTATCTTTTCTCACCCTCCCCAGTTTGCACCTCTGTGTTTGTGCTTGTTTTTTAGACAAAGGATTCAGATCACCGTATTAAAAAGAGACGTTACTCCCACAGGGATGACGGAGATTCAGATACAGATGGTAAGTAAAATATTCGTTATGAAATTTTATAGAAATTCCTATCTTTATGCAAAGAACTTTATACTTTAAACCATCAGTTAAAGGCCAGTAATACTCTATGCTCAAGTTATACATTACGATACTCGTCACAATTTCTTTCTTTTTGGTTGACCGTTTCAGTTTGAGCACTTTTGAAATGATTAATCTACCACAGTATTGAAAGTTTTTTTTTTTTTTAATACAAGTTAAAAGTTAAATTAAGGACCCTTTTAAAAACTGGGGTTTGAGACTATCACTTGCTCTCACATTTTGCCTCTGGTTATTACATTTGCTAATTATAATAGTGTCCTCAGATAAGTCATATGCAACTTGTGCCTTGTATGCGTGTAGCTTCTCAGAGGTGTACATGCTAGGTTTATTGGTGAATCTTACCAACTTATTTACGTCTGGCCACTTACTAACATCTTTTATCCACTCAGTAATAGCGCACAGATCTGGAAGTCGGTTGCCATTTGCCAAAGTCAACTTAAGTAGAAACTGTGGATAATGCCTTTGCATAGCTTGACAAGCTGTTGTCTGACCATTTTGATTCGTACACATTCACATTCCATACAAACTTAAATAATTCTTTTGATTGTGTAAAGCTACTTTGCGACAGTGACAATTGTTAAAAGCGCTATACAAATAAAATTGAATTGTGGTCTAAATATAAGTGTAGCATCCAACTGTTGGGTTTTGACCATATTTAACGGTCATTGCTAAACCTTAATTGTAGTTGATGTTTTTTATACCAGAGTTTTCCCCAACTAATGTTTGTCTATTACTACTGCAGATCAGAGCTCTGAAACAAGCACGGTTAAAAGGCTCTCCCAGGAAAAGGAAACCGGACAACAAACCACTATAGTGAAAGTAGCAGGTAAATTTAAACTGCATAAACAGTCCAGACACTGCACTGAAGGGCTCTATCTATCTATCTATCTATCTATCTATCTATCTATCTATCTATCTATCTATCACACAGTTTAATACTGATGTAAACATAAGAGCTGCCACTTTTGCATTACATTTCAGATTTACTACATTAAAGCACTGAACCTCAAAAACAACATATGGAACTGTCTGAATACTTACTGAACTTCACACTGTAGTTCAAAGCCACCTCTAGGTGCTTTCTGTGAGTGCAAACTGTGCACAAGCAGAGACACAGAAGAAATCTTCACTGTGGTGTGTGTATTTAGTGTTCATGCTTTAACTGTGTTCTCTCTTGTTTGCAGGTCATCCTGGAGTGAAGGTAAAAAAGCCCTGGAGTGAAGGTGAGAGAGATGCTGTACGCAAACTTTTTGGAAAGTTTATCACAGAGCGCAAAGTTCCAGGGAAGGAGAACTGCATGAGATGTGTAACGGCAGAAAAAGCCTTGGCTCAGCGATGATGGAAAGATGTGAAGAACTTTGTGTTCAACTCAGTTGTTACACTTAACCGAAGGGCTGCTTCACGCCAACTGGAATTCTGACTGTTCACTTTACAGAATCGTTTTTTTTTTTTTCTGTTCTATTTGTTACTCTGATGCTGACTTTAAATTGCACTAAGAGTTGTTTTAACATCTAGGTTGTTATTTTTAAGATGTAAACAATGCTTTAGTATTTTTATTCAGCTTTTAAAGCTAAGTACAGTGATGGACACTGTTTTGGTTTTGCAATGACTTTTTATTTGTATCATTAATGTTTTGTGCTGGTTGGCATCAGATCCTCTGCCACTCTCTACAGCAGGGGTGTTCAACCGCAGTCCTGGAGCACTAGTGCTCAATATAGTTTGGTAATTCACCTGCACTTGAATACACCTACTAAAACGTGGCAGTAAACACATGCATTTGATCCTGTGCATTCAAACAGAAAAATCCCAAACTTTGCTGGACACCAGCCCTCTAGGATTGGGCTTGAACACCCCTGCTCTGCAGAATAATAGATGGTTGACAAAAAAGGTTGGCACAATTAAATAAACGTAGTAGTGGTAGTGTGATTGTAGGTAAAGGTAGTGTGATTGTGATTGTAGTTCTTCTCTGTAGAAGAAGCCTACATCACCTACCATTGTACAAATTATCCATTTTTTTTAGGGAGGACCAAATCTCCTGACAAAATTCAACACACAAAGAAAACTCATCTTACAAACAATCAAACAGTCACATTAAATGACAAACCATCCTCGAACATTTAACATAATAACATAAATTGTCACATTTCACACATAACTTAATGCTTTATGTTTTTCCCTCTAAGAAAACAAAATACCCTCCCCTGACCCCTGAAAAAAAAACCTGCCTCCCACCCTCACAAAACCTTCTCCACTTATCCCTCTCTTTCTTAACTTTGCCATTTTGCCTCTGAAAGCATGGAGCAAGCTTTCCTGGTCGACCCGTCGGGACAGGCTTTGGATGCTTTCGCACCTTGCACTCCACAGGACACACTTTGCCACTGGCTTGCCACAATGGCCTTGCCGTCCCTGGGTCTATGCGCTTCAACCCGTACAGCACAAGGTCTCGGCACAAGGCTGTTCCCTCTTCATCAGTCCACCACTCTGACACCTGTCTCCAGAACTGAGCTGCGATGGAACATGACCACAAAGCATGCTCGACCGTCTTCTAACCCCCGCACCCTACCGGACACAGAGGTGTGCGGCTTAAGCCATGCCGATACATTCTTTCTCTCACC
Source organism: Clarias gariepinus (assembly GCF_024256425.1). Taxonomy (NCBI): domain Eukaryota; kingdom Metazoa; phylum Chordata; class Actinopteri; order Siluriformes; family Clariidae; genus Clarias; species Clarias gariepinus. The sequence goes on along the minus strand of NC_071111.1, from coordinate 33,320,577 downwards.
GGGAGACGTCCCAGAGCCCCCAGCCAGTGCAGGTCCTTACTTGCTCCATCAAGCCAGGCGGGCTGTAGGGAGGCCCAGTCTATGCCTGGCATCCTTGGAAGAGTCTTGCCTGACTGTGAAGTGCAGCAGTCTCTTAATGCTGCGTACAGTTTCCGGTGGTCCAGCAGAAGGCTGTCCACCAGGCACCATGGCCGATATCTAACAAACTCAGCCACCTTCTCAAAATGCAATTGGCGGTCCAGAGACCATGGCAATGTACCTCTCCAGGGGATCACAGCTCGCAAAGTGAAGCCCAGCCAGAACTTTGCGAACAGGGACGCGTTGTGCTTGTCTCCTCCACCGACCGCTCTAGCTAGGAAGGCTACGTACATTGCCATTGTCTTAAGAGGGGCGCAAGCGACTACTCTTCCGCCCTTCTCCCGTTTCATGTACATCCTTGTGTGGACGACCTGCTCTGCCCCCCCCCCCCCCAAAAAATGATTGTAAATACAGTGCATTCTAGCCACCTTTCTGTTACAAATGGGACAGGGACGACATAGGCCAGATAATTCAGCCTAGCCAGCCGGTCTGAATTGTCGCCACCACTCTACCTGTAAGAGACAGGTCTCCTCTGCTTCAGCTTTCAGCTCTTGCTTGAAGCTTTTTCAGAACCATGTCCCAGTTCTTTTGGGCACTGTTCACTCTCCAAAAAACAACACCCAAAATCTTAAGCCCATCCTGGCATAAAGAGAACCCTCCCGGAACATTAGTTCTACCAGCCCATGTACCGGCATACAGAACCGCAGACTTTCTGGGGTTGATGCGAGCTACAATAGTGCTCAAAAACTTCCCCAGAATCTGCCCAACCGCATTAAAGTTCTCGTCTCGGCCAATGAATAGTGTCGCAACATCTGCATATGCTGACACTTTGGCTCTAGCCCCACCTGGCCCCGGAATATGTAACCCCTGAAAAGCAGGCTCGCTTCTTAACCGTTCCACAAGTGGCTTAAGATACAGCAAATATGACACAGGTGATAATGGACACCCTTGTCTGAGTACCCATTTATGCTCATACGGCTACCAGCTTCCACGTACAGCAGACGCACCATGGCCAGGAATCCTGGATCGAAACCCATTCACTGTAACACAGCAAAGAGAGATGTATGGGACACACGGTCAAAGGCCTTCTCCTGATCCAGGCTCAACAAGGCCAGTGGCACATGACGTTGCTCAGCCCACGCTATGGCATCCCTGATCAGTGTCAGGTTCAGGCTGCACGAGCGTCCAGGCACTTCGCAGGTCTGACTTGGGTAAATGACTGGCCATCACCCTTTTCAGGGACTAAATTATGGTTTTAGCCAAGATTTTATAGTCGACCGTAAGTAGTGTTATTGGCCTCCATTTGGCCAAGTCCATCCTGTCACCCTTTTTGTGCAGAAGGGTGATGTGCCCTACTCACTCTCTCCAGGTGGTTAAGACTTGCCAGCAAGTCTGAGTTTACTGCCAAAACTCTCCCAGTGAGAGAAAGGTCTTTTCTTCCCAACCTCTTAGCTTTGGCTTGCACCTTTCTTAAAGCCATTTTCCAATTCTTTTGAGCACTTCCTTCCCTCCAAAAAAAAGACCCAGAATCTTGAGCCCATCTTGGCACAGCGAGAAACCCTCAGGGATGGCTGTTTTCCCTGCCCACGCTCCAGCATACAGAACCACTGACTTCTTGCAGTTGACCCGAGCCCCGGTAACCTCTGAGAAAGTTACTAAGACTCGACCAATGGCGCTGAAATTTTCCTCCCGACTAAGGAAAAGTGTCGCATCGTCCGCATACACTAAAACCTTGATCCTAGCTCATGAAAGGTCTGCTCTGATCTTAGCTGCCTTAACAAAGGCTCCAGGTACAGTACGTACAGCAGAGGGGACAAAGGGCATCCTTGCCTCACCCCACCTTGCTGCTCTATTGGCTCAGAAAACTGCCCGTTTATGCCCACCTGGCTAAAAGCCCCCTTGTACAGCAGGCGCACCATTGTCATGAAACCGGGACCAAAGCTCATCCGTTCTAACACGGCAAATAGAAAGGTGTGAGCCATGTGATCAAAAGCCTTCTCCTGGTCCAGGCTTAATAGCACCAATGGTACCTGATGCTGCTCTGCCTATGCCAATGCATCTCTTACTAATGCCAGGGTTATGGCACACATGTACCCCGGCACTCGACAAGTTTGGTCTGAATGAATGACTAGAGCCATGACCCTCCTAAGACGCAAGCCAATCACCTTAGCTAGAATCCTATAATCGGCTGTTAGCAAGGTTATTGGCCTCCAATTTGCTAAGTTGGTCCTATCCCCCTTCTTATGCAGAAGGGTGATACGTCCGCTCCTTATGGATGGCGGTAGGATGTCCATCTCCAGTGCTTTCCTGTAGACCGCCACCAAGTCGGGTCCTACCACAGGCCAGAAAGTCCGGTACCATTTGACTGGGAGACCATCTCCACCAGGGGCCACTCCAACCCTCAGGGAAAGCATGGCTCTCTCAACCTCCTTTAACGAGATCTTTCCCTCCAGTGCTAGAGCCTCCTTCTCTGGAATCTGGCCTGCGACTGCGTCCAAAAGCCACCCATCAGATCGCCTTTTACCTCTCTTGCCTGAAATAGATTACCATAAAAGGACTTGGCCACTTTCAGCATCCTTTCAGGTGCTGCCACCACCTGTGCTCCCTCCTTTAAACCTTTAATAAATGATCCCTTTTGGCGGGTTCTAACATTGGCCAACAAAATATTTCTTTAACATTCATCCTGTCCTAACGCCTCTTTGCCAGCTTGGATAAAATAGCTACAGGCTCTTTCTCACAGCTATCTTCCTCCCCCATTGGTGGCAGAAGATGGCGACTCTCTTTTTTGTGTCCTCCCACCACTCTGCCCAGGTATCATACACTGTTCTGAGCTGCCTTCACCCTGTGTAAAGTTGACGGAAGTCTGTGCAGAAGGAAGGGTCTCGAAGCATAGTTTGGTTTAAACGCCATGTGCCTCTACCCCTGCGACCCCCCCCCCTCCACCTGAACACCACCCATAACCAAACAATGATCAGAGGCCCAAAAGGCTATCAAGAGGCATGTCTGCACCTTCGCCGTGTCCGCCACGAAAAGGAGGTCCAGCCGGGATGAGTGACCCCTGGAATTTTTCCAGGTGTGCCCTGGAGTGTCTGGCTTAAACACCCTATACATGTCCACTAGACCAGCCCCTGCCATCACCTGAGCCAGTTCACTCCCTCCTTTTCCCTCTATATCAACATTAAAGTCCCCACCTATTAGTACCAGCCTGTTTGTGTACAGTAAAGGTTCCAACTGGCGGAAAATTCCCTGTCAGTTCCCCACTCTACATGGTGCGTACACCCCGATAGCTCCCTTCACAACATGAAGAACACTCCTGCAAAAACAAAACGTCACAAGCCACTAGACGCAAACTGAAAAAAACTGCAGCCCGCTTAAGTGGCTGTCTTATTCAACTCGACAACTTTAATTGTCTCCACAGTAGCAAAATTTTGAAAACAACATTGAACCCAAAATATTCCTGTACACTAAAACATTCTCTTTCTCAAAACCACAGAGATTCCAAACTCGAAAACAAATAATCTGTTTGTTTTTATGTAATCCGTATGAAAGTAAGGAGTGGTACAGATTCTCCTGTATCGGCTCATTACAGCTAATGTGATCCCGCCTACTCGTGCGCGCGCTGTTCATATGGAAATGAACCTTTCATGAACAGCGCGCACAGGCAATTTTTTGGCACTGTTCTTACACTTTTATATTTTAACATGTAATTTAGGTGTAATTTGTGATAACAGATATGTTTTCTGTTATAGTTACTTCAGTAATACTGCTAAAAAGTCAACTTTAATTGTTTAGGCGTAATAAACTTTAACTGAACTCGCAAGTGAATCCCAAGTTTTTTTTTGTGTGTGTCAAATACATTCTCAAATAACCTAAACACTGAAAATATATACCTTATTTTGTCTTCAGATACTTTCTTGTAACTCTCCTCTCTGTCACATACCCATCTGATGGCTCATTATGCAGATCAGTATGCAGGCCTTTGTCTTCTCAGGTGTGAATCACTGCATTAGTAATAATAGTTCACGCCTTCTCGCATAGACCCTTTACACTTAAAAAGTGACTTAAAAAATGTTAATCACTATATTGTTTTTTGTGAGCAATAAACAAGATCATTTTCACATTATTTTAAAGCAAAATCACTAGTCCACCAGCCCAGTTCTCAAAAAGTCTTGTGAACAAATGTTCTGTACGAATTTCATGGCCTTATTTAAGCTACTTTTATTTTCACAAAACTTACTAACCACGCATAATATTTTTTTTCTAAAAAAAGTGCAAACACGTACATTTATTTTGGTCACGTATTATTGTAGAACAGTTTGTGCTGATTACAAGAAAAATACAGGTTGGTCAATAATATATTATAAGTAGCTGAAAAAAAGCACAAATATCAGAGCATGTCCAAACATCTCAAGGGCCCCAAAATCACATCGGACCTCAGAGGGTTAATTGATGTTAACATGGAGTCCAGTTAGTTATTGAAAACTCAGGTAGACTTGTATGAAGTTCCAGTCCTGAACTATCGAACAGTCAAGTCCTCAGGGAAACAGCTGCCAACACCAGTCGAGGCCAGAACCGTCTTCTAGGTAGAGAGAACCATCCCCAGACACGAGACGCACCAGGATGGGTCAGACAGGTCCGGAGGGCAGAGGGAGTCTGGATCACTGGCAGCTCAGGAACGACATGTATAGCTCGACAAGGAGAGAAAGGGGGAGAGAGGGAAGAGAAAGAGCAGGAGAGAGAGCAGAAGAGAAGAGATAACAGTTAAGTCTGGTCACAGTCATATAATGTATAATATAGATGCTCCTCGCTTCCACACAGGCTCCCCCGCCTAACTGACACCTGCAGCCTAGACAGTCCTCTTTCATGTGATCAAAAGCCCCACACCTTCGGCAGTATAGAGGTTGTCCTGGGTAATGCAGGAATCCGCGGTGTGGTCCAATTGCAAAGCTGCCTGTCGGATGGAGTAAGCCTCCTGGAACTGCAGGGTCGATTTTGAGCTTCACTAAGATCCTCCTCTTCCCGGTCCAGATCCCATAACGACCCTGGATTTTTTTCGCTGGCCGAGACTGAAGTAAAACACCTTCCCAAGAACGCCTTGGTGTCATCATCTGATACATATGGGTTGTATAGATGAACCGTGACTGGGACCTCATCCATGGCAAACAGCGGCACGAAGCAAAGATCCCAAAACACCACCTCTGATGATAGTCTGGAGCATTTATCAAAAAAGGCTTAACAATCAGCCAAAGCAGCAAAGGTCACATCCAGAAAACCTAAAGTTTAGAAGCCCTGTAAGCAAAAAATCTTCAAGGCAGTAATGCCACCAAGGTCCCGTAGAATCCGAAGAACAATCCAATCCTCTCCAAAGCATTTCTTGACATCCTATGCTGCATCTGAACGGAGTTCTATATGAACAGAATTTCGAAGCCGTGCCTCACGGGCCGGCTGGTTGTCACTCTCCCTTTGCATGGCCTAAAATTAGTTAATACATTTGATCTTAGCCAAAAGGGAGAGAAGCGATAACGTGTAAACTTCCCAAAACAATGGTTTACACTTTTAACTCAGAATGAATTTAGGAGGCTGGACGGTAACATCTGTTGGAACCTCAGGCCAGGAGCCCAGGAAATTTCCTTCCATTTTCACTTTAACCCTTTACGTCCCACACCCTTTTTACTGCCTGCGATTTCAAGGGACACAGCACACAATTCTCAGCTGGTCCTTTTTGGCAAACTTTGGATAGCCATCATTTCAGAGCAAGGCCCAGTTCTCTATGTTTGCAGTGGAAAAACTAACTGATATTTTGCTGAAAGTAGTAATTGTCAGAATGTTTAATGAAACTGTTAGTGGAGAGGACATCTGTATATGGCTGGGGAGATACAAGGTAAAAGGCCCTCCTATCAAAGTGATGAATGAAGATGGTATCTGGAACTGTGCTTGGACATGCATGTTTTTAATTACTCTACAATATTTTAATTTTAGATTTTATTAAAAAAAAAAATAAAAAATAAACCAAATTAAATTATTCCATTTGTATTTATCCTTGTAAAATAGCATTAAAAATGATGAGTTGTGTATCGAGCGATTTAAAACAATACAAGGCATGTTATGATAAGGAAACTTTCTATTTCTTCTATTTCAATGATTAAAAATGGTAAAAATGTCAATGTTGGAATCCACAGACGCTTAGTGGTCCGAGCACAACGTAATAATCATTGTTCTTTTTGCTGTTTATGTCCACCATTTAATAATTAATTAATTATCAATAAATAAAGCTGCTCACATCGTGTTCACAAAAAAAAATACATGCGTAGCTTTTCTAATTACACATGATAAAATACAAAGGCTTACTGTGTTAACGTTTACTTTGCTTAAATTATCTTAAGATTTAATTGAATTTAAATTTTACATTTGTACTGTAATTTTAATACTGTGATTATGAATTCGGTTAACTACTAAGATAAGAACTAAGATCAAAAGGCTGATAAAAGCATGCGCAGATATGAGCAGATTTATCGATAAAACTACAGACATGAAATGCAACAAACACAAAAATATGTGCTACTCGCTGAATACAACGTGACAGCACGCAGAATCCCCGGGTTTTGACTGCGCTTCCTCCATTCATTAGCACTGTAGTAGTACACTAAAAAAAATACTTCAGTGTAGTAAAAGTACCCTAGCATGAGTTTTATATATAAAAATATATAATTTATATATTCATGTTTAATTAAATTCTTAACATTTTAATGGTTAGTGATTGTTTCAGACATTCACACTATTTTGGGGGAAAGGGATTGGCTTGTGTACAGGCTACTATACGCTGATCAGCAGTCAACGCCCCGCTGTAACCAGCAGATCAAAAGAGGAGTTATCGGCTATGGCGAGAATATTTAGGCCTAAAAAGATGCTGTAAAATTATTCTAAAATTCCTTCATCGGCGTGTATAAACCCGCAGCCTTAATAACCCTTAAAAGTCGGCTAACCCACCGGCGGGCACACGTGCATTTTTTTCTCGTAACCGTGAAAAGAATTTAAAATGCTCCGTCATGTTTGATTATACACATAACAGTGGTACATCATTTGAATCTGTAAAGTTTAAATAAAATTTGAATTTGATTTGATTTTGAATTTGATAAAGGGTCTACTTTTATTCATGTATACTCACAATATCCACAAAACAATGTGCTTTTGTAAAATTAAGATGGACCTGTATTTGTGAACTGGATGGACACACGAGAAGTATCTGTCTGTTGTACCATCCATTCTGCTTATACAGAAAAGTAAAAAAGTCTTGTACACAAATGTCATGATTGTGTTTTGTGGTCTTATTTCAGTGACTTATATTTTTGTTGTTTTCAAAAATCACGCATAACTGTTTCTTTTTTTCCAATATCCAAACTTGTACATACATGCTGCTAAAATATTATTGTAGCCCAGTTTGTGCTAAATAAAATTATATCGGACATTTATATGTTTATAAGTAACTGAAAAATACACAAATGTCAGGACATGTCAGAATCTCTTCAGGACTCCAAAACACCCTCAGACTCCTAAGGGTTAACAAAAGGCAGCGTTTTAATCAGAAGAACGATGAACGCATGCGAAAAAATGCAGACATGAAGGACTATACTCGACAAGAATATAAAGAATAAGAATCATGTTTATAATAAGATATTTAATTAAATGATAAAATTGTATCAAATAAGAACTTTATCTAAAAATACAAAAGTAAATAATCTTTAATAAAGTTAGCCTAATACAATATTGTTTCCAATGCTGAAGCAAACATGATTTTGTTGTAGTCTTTTCTCTGAAGACAATGCAACAGCGTGCTCCGAGGTGACACCCAGAACCCCAAGTTACTGTAATCCCCCTTCTCACCTTTTATTCACGATAGGTGTGAAGTTATTAAATCGGTTTCGCTGGTGGGGGAATTCGCTAAATTGAGGGTTTTAAAACAAATAAAAGACAGAGCAGACGTCTCTGCCTAAAATGTATTTTGCCAGCAAAACATAAACATAAATAGAAAAATAAACATATGTAGATATTAAATGTTTAATGGTTACAATTAAATCAGACTTCATAGTTGGATTTGATACTTTGAGTGTAATTCATACATTTAGCGTGGTAAAAGTACCATAGCATGAGTTAATATATACCTATATCAAATAAAATTTTATATTATATATATAATCGTATATTCGTGTTTAATTAAATTCCTAAATCCTCGAGGTAAACATTTGTGGTATTTAATAGCATTCACTGGTTTTAATAATATATAGTAGTATTCAATTACCGATTTTTCTCCTGACTTTATTTGACATACTGACTTTATTTGCCGTGTTCAAATAAAAGGAGTTACTGCATTATGTTTTAACTCAACCACACCACTATGCAGAACTAACACAATCTTTTCACAATCAATCAATTAAACTTTATACATCCATGGACACTATGGACAATTCCACAGACAATTCCACGCACATCTACCTTCACATCTACATTACATGTTTTTACGTTTACAAGACACTTTAATAACCATTGCACAAAGTCACTTTTTTCCTATGCGTATTTGCACACCATTTTTCTCCCAAAAATATAAAAATTTCACAATTTCTTAAATGTTCTTGTACAGACAGTATATTTCTATTTGTACAGTATATTTCTATTTTCGTACAGCATATTTATATTTTTAGTTCTATTTTTCCTAGTTTAATTTTATTTTTAATTTAATTTTTCTATCATATTTCTTTTATTCATATTTATTACTTAATATAAGCTTTAATTCTCTTTTTAAGGTCACTGGCGGTCGTGTAAGCATTTCACTACATTTTGTACTGTGTATGACTGTGTATGTGACAAATAAAATTTTAATTTAAATTTGAAAAGACATCCTTAATTTACATTTTTCTCCTAATTATATGTCCACAAATACACAACATACACCTATCAACTTATCAACAAGTATTAAGAATGTGCATTTCATATAAAATGTCTATATGAATGTCAAATATGAGATGCGCGCACAGACACACACAAACTCTCACCGTGCATACACATGAGAAGCGCACGTGGACACACACAAACTCTCCGTGCACACACACACACACAAACTCTTTGCGCGAAAACAATGAGACTACATGTATTTGTCTTTGGTGCATTTCTGGTTGAGAATGTCTTAATTTTTATCGATAAATTGCGCGGGATTAGCAGCCTTTTGATCAAAATGCTGCCTTTTGTAAAGTGAAAGTACGAGCCGCGGGTTTCCGCACGACGACGAACAGCTTTATTTATTTCAGACATAAATTTACAATCACATTCCAGCTCTTATTTCCAGCCGTGGTCAATAAGATGATTAATGGATGAAATAATTATTCAATGCTAGACACAAACAGCAAGAAACATGATGAAAAGCCCTAATATATAGGTTATTATATATATATATATATATATATATATATATATATATATATATATATATATATACAGTATTAGTGCTGTCAAAATTAGTGCGTTAACGCATGCGATTAATTTGAAAAATTTAACGCATTTAAAAAAATTAACGCGGTTGCAGTTTTTTTTATTTTCTGTTGTGGCCGACGTGTGTTCAACGTGCAAAGTAGTATGGATAAGACCAAGGAAGGACTTTTAGACGGAAAGTTTCAGTATAAAACTCTGCCGGATGGTCCTGTGGATAAAACAAAAGTAATCTGTACATTTTGCAAAGCCGAATTTAAATACCAGAGAAGTAATTCGTCTTTGACATATCACTTAAAAGCAAAACACCCCACCGAAACAATCTCCACAGGGCCTCACCAATGTAAATTGCATTGATTGTTTTGAAATTCAAATGACACAAATGGCACATACCTGTGTTTTTATTTCTGTAATAAATATGGCTTTCAAGCCAACAGTTAATTTGGAGAATATTGATGGTTTATTGCAGGTATGTTGTTTACATGAGAAAATCTGTGTTACAAGTTAAACAAAAATTCCAATAAACAATCATATTTGAATTTAAATAGTTTCATTGTCTTGAGTTTACATTTACTTTATTTACATTTACATATCCAAAAAGTTTCAGTCTTTTAATTGTGATTAATCGCGATTAATTGCAAAAAAATTGTGCAATTAATTAGTTAATTTTTTTTAATCGATTGACAGCACTAATATATATACACAGTATATATATATATTATATATTGTGTATTATACACACACACACACATATATATATATATATATATATAAATTTTAATATAATATATTGTTCATTCATGTCTTCTGATGATGGCAACACATTTTTATGTTTTAAATAAGATATTTTGGCATATTTACGAATCAGGACATTCGCATGGCGGATATTCAGTGAAGCACAACACATTTATTTAAATTCCCGAATGTTAGATTTACATTTAGGCATTTGGCAGACGCTCTTATCCTGGGATCTTCCGAACCGTAGTCCAATGCCTTAACCACTGAGCTACCCCTGTCCCCCCAGTGTTGCTTGCTGCAAGTCTCATGGGAAAACACGCACAGTCTTAATGGCCACATCTGTACAAGAGTGTTCCCTGCCTTTTATGAAAGCATACACAAAATAGGAACAGATGTGGTCTGCAGGCCCCTCCATATAGAGTGGGTCTAACGTCAGTAGGTCAGACGGGGTGGCCATTTTAATTAAGAACCCACACATCATGGTAAAGGGCAGCACAGTGGTTAGAGCAGGACGGGCACTTTTAGCCAACCTGACTTTTTTAGACATTGATTTTAACATACTTAACGTTTATGGTTAATGGTTTATGGTTAATGATACTAATGACAGGATTGAGGTTTTAGAAGATCTCCAGTTAGGTAGGGTTCCCCCCTCTTGGCAGGGAATTTTAATTGCATTTTAAGTAGGTCAGATAGAAAAGGTGTAGGGTTAGATTTTAAGAGGATAAAACATTGGTTTTACTGCAGTGCTTAGTTAGAAACCTTAAATTAGTCGACTGTTTTAAACTCGTGCATCCCAGAGAGGAAGGCTTCACCTGGTTTAGTGGTAATGGCACCAGAGCCTTTCGAATCGACTATGTTTTTACGAGGGACTGCCCGCCAACCGATGCTACATTAACCCCGCTTTTCTTTTCAGATCACACTATGTTGTCCTGCACGCTTTTACTACCCCCTGGTGTGACCATAGGGGGAGGGCTATGGAAGCTGAACTGCTCCTTGTTGCAAGATGAGGAGATCGCAAGGGAGCACAGGGAGCACTACAGCCAATGGCAGACCCTCCAAGGCTATTATGACTCATGTGCACTGTGGTGGGAGATGGTGAAGCATAGGACCAGACAGTTTTTTAAAAAGGTAAGAAAAAGAAATATGAATAAAAGACACATTTTGGGGTTGCAAAAAATTATTACAGAGGTATTTTAATCTTTTAAATAATGGATATGATTTTAGTGAGAAGTCAATGAGGTTAAAAAAGATGTTCTTGCTACCCACAATTAAAACTAAAGGGGTGATTTTAAGGAGTAAAGAAAAGGACCTAGAAGAAGGAGAAACATGTACACTGTACTTTAAAAAAAATAATAACAAAAGGAAGGGCCATCACAAAACTAAAATAGGTGAGAAAAGAAGAAGAAATTACAGAGGGAATTTTTGGAGTGGTGGAGGATTTTTATAAAGACTTGTCTAATAAAAAAAGATATACATAAAGAAACTCTTTGTAGTTCTTACAATTTTAGAACTTCAAAATTGTCTAAAAGGTTTTAAACAGGGGAAGTCTTCAGGATTGGATGGACTTCCCCTAGAGTTTTCTAAACACTTTTGGGATATTTTAGCATCAGATTTGTTAAGTGTTTTTAAAGAATTTGAGAAACTAAATCGACTCTCCGACAGCTTTAGAGTTGGGATAGTAACCCTCTTGTATAAGAAAGGCGACAGGACGGACTTTAGAAACTGGTGACTAATTACGCTTTTAAATTTTGACTGTAAGCTTTTTAGCAAACTTTTTTCAGTATGTATGTCGACCGTTTTACAGGACGTGATCCACTTGGATCAAGCCTGTGCAGTGCAAGGAAGGAAGATCACGGACAGCTTAGTATTGATCTGAGATGCCATCTCTTTTGTAAGAGATAGAAACAATCGGCTGATAGTACTAAATTTAAATTTCGAGAAAGCCTTCGATCGTATCTTGCACCAGTGCAAAAAATGGGGTTCCCAGGGAGGTTTTTAGCCTTGGTGGGATTGCTATATCGTGACATGTAACAGGCGAGCTGGGGAAGGGTTGGTACAGTAGGTAGACAACTAGAATAGTTATTACCATTGCGCTCACCACCGTGGGAAAACGACAGCAGCCAAAATAAATCAGTTGCATTTTAAAGTCATTCGTGAAATGACCGCCAGGTGGCGCAAAGTGACAATTAAGTCATAAAAAAGTCTTAACAATATGTTGTATCAAAGAAATACTACAGTGATTGCAATTTCCACATCTGAGAACTAAAATGACAACAAAAATGAAAAACCTGAACCAGAGATATTGATATTTATTGTATAGTAATAAGTTAAAAAACAAACATTGGTTAAATGTTGTTTGGATAGATGATCAAGTTCACTAGCTAATAATTTTATTTGTACAAAGAATGAACTGTTATATAGCCTATCTCTGTTTGTATCTGTTTATTGTTATTTAAAAAAATACATTCAAAAATACATCAAACTTTTAATATAGAAATAACTGGTGACATTATTACTGTTTTACTAGAATAGAAAAAATTATCATAGCATAAATTGTATTGGTCGTAATCACTTCATCATTTTCGTTGGTATTTTTATAAAATATCGAAAGTTAATATTTTATAAAAAATGTAAATAAAAAAATATTCCATTTGTATTTCCCATCTCTAAAAATCACGGGTTGTGTATAGAGTGATTAAAAACAATACAAGGCATGTTATGATGAGGAAACTTTCTATCTCTTTCATTCCAGCAATTAAAAAATGATAATGTCAATTTTAGAATCTGCAGAAGCTCAGTGGTCCGACCTCAAGCTCTCGCGGGCATGCTTTTTTTTTCCTGAATACGCTGTGTTCACATGGGTGTGGCTAAGAAACACGCATCTCGGTTTACTCATTTTATCTCCTTTTATTTGGGGTAAAGTGACTGATGTGCCTAACTTTTTTTAGCAGAGCTTCTGTTTTACTGAATAATCCACTATTTACACCTTTAACACACACAGACACACACACAAACACACCCCAACACAAAGAAAGCAGATCAAACATCACCAGCACGTCCCTCCCCCAAACAGCGCAGCAATGAGCATTTACTTACATCTGAACTGAGTCGTTTACATAGATCACACAATAGCTCACAGTACATACATTTAAACAATTTATTCATACAGATGTACCTGTTACAAGTTACAGGCTTGTTATGAATGATTTACTCCGACAAAAAGACGTAAAAGAACATTAGCAGCTGGCACACCTAAAAATAAATGCAGTATTATTTTTTATAGTCTAAATAACAATGCTTTTATAAATGTGGGCTATTGTTATCTACTTCAAATATTTGTTAATTTAATTTAAATGAGGTTTGGGCTCGGGGCTGCTCTTTAATTTCCTATGTGGTCTAATCAGTGCTCAACCGCACGCTAGAGGTGGGAAATACTACAAAATTTTGTATCGATCCAATACCAAGTAAATACAGGCGCAATATCGCTGATACCGATACTGATACTTTTTTAATTTTTGCACACAATATAAATTAAATCTACAAAATTATTAATTTTAGTCTTTAACCTATTTACTTGTAGCTTAAAAAAGCAATCCTATAGTGTCCCTTCCATGGTTAAATTAAACACACACACCCGGCGCAGTGCAGTTATTTGTTAATCTTAGTTTTCATTAAATAAAATTAAAGATGATGTATAGATATTGTAAAAAAAAAAATATTATTCACTTTTAGTTGTCCGTTAATACATTGTTAACAAATGACACTTTATTTGTAATTGTAATTTCTCTTTGTAGTTCCGAGCTCTCTTTGTCATGTCATTTTATGTGTTTGTGTAAGTTGGTGGTGTTACCATGGTAGTGAATGACCTTTTAACAGATGTTGCAATTTGCTGTGTTTTCCTTCACTCTCCTTTCCTTCGCTCTCACTCTCTCTGCAGCTGCTTGTTTTTGCGACTCCTGAGTCACGTGATAGTAGGGCAACAAAACACAGCAGAGCGGGGAGGGGTGACCAATGTGCGTGACATGTAAAAAGAGCTGCATAAGAGTAAGCGTTACATACAAGCTCATTTTAAATATTATATTTCATGCAAAATAAATAAAATGACTGATTTAAAAAAGCCCTTAATATCGATATTTTGACTTTTGGATCGATCATTTTCGATACAACCCCTATATAAAAAGTATCGATATTAAGGATCGAAACGCCCACCCCTACCGCGCTCATAAAGTTTTTCAGAGTGCTTCAGCAGAACTAGACTAATGATTATGAATGCGTCGGGAAAACAGCTGACTCTAACCATTTTAATAATTTATTGGTAAATTAGTGATTTCTTTGGTTTCGGCTATGATGAAGATCACGTCACCTCGTCGTCTCCGTAGCAGTGGACGCGCCTATAATTAACTTTTCATACGAATTACATAATCAATTTTTTTTAATTAGTTTATATAAAAGCGGACATTGCGCTTTCTATAAGTATAGATTTTTCACGTCTGTAAGGCGAGTATACACGGAGTTTCGGTTAATTTTTTTGACGCGCTCAAGTTCACCAAAAACAATACAGAACCCTGTCTACTTTCTTTATTTAACAAAATCATAACGTTTTTTTGTCATTGTTAGTGCACTTAAATAAAAGTAGTCTTATAAAGGCTATGTAGCTTATATAGTTTTACTATATAGTTTTTGCATATGAGTTTGACAATGTTTAATTTTATGGTCATTTAGTTTCATTTATTTCAGTTAATAAATCTACTACAAATTTAAAAAACACAAAATATAAGATGACACAAGACCCTATTTCTAATTACACATAATAAAATCTAAAGGCTTAATGTGTTAACGTTTGTTTCTTAAATTCGATCCTAAAAATATTTAATTTGATTTAAATTATAAATTTGTACTGTAATGTTACTACTGTGATTATGAATATGTTTAATTACAACGTTTCACTTGATTTTATCTGCAACTACGTGTGGCTCTAGACGAGCTGCCTCTCATTAATCCTGGAGAGAATGAACTAAGGCGTAAGACGTCGGTCTATTATGGAATAAGATCACTGTCAAAAATATTTGTCCAGAAAAAAAAGATTTGTGTGTAATTCTGTCTTTTGTCTGAGTTGGATTCCAAAATCCAACAGCTTATAGATACGAGATTTTGTGTGTTTGTTACAATACAACTTTGAAATATACAACGTTTACAGACACAAAACTCATTTTTACAACTCCTCTGTTTCACGGACGAATTGCGAAATTACGGCCACGAATGCTGTCAAAAATACGTCATCAAGGCCACATGCACAGGCATTACTATCCGAGGGAAGAGGAATCGATTCGGCGCATGCGCCCCGCCACCGTTTTAAACTTCTAAAATCTTACCTACTATTGTTTAAACATCTCTGTTTTTTTTTTCTTTTCTTAAACATGTCCGAATCTGTGAAAAAAAAAAAACTTACCTGAGACAATGAGAGAGCGCTCAGCTGCTGATCTGGCATTTTGGTGCCAGTGGTTTAAAACGGTGGCGGGGAGCATACGCCGAATTGATTACTTTTCCCTCGGATAGTAATGCCTGTGCATGTGGCCTTGATGACGTATTTTTTACAGTGGTTTAACACACATCATTCGGGTGCGTAATTTCGCAATTCGTCTGTGAAACAGAGGAGTTGTAAAAATGAGTTTTGTATATTTCAGAGTTGTATTGTAACAAACACACTAAATCTCGTATCTGTAAGCTGTCGTGGCCGTAGATTTTGGAATCCAACTCAGACAAAAGACAGAATTACACACAAATCTTTTTTTTTACGCATGAATATTTTTGACAGTGATCTTATTCCATAGTCTACAGTTATATAGTGCCACTCAGCGGTAAAAGCCAGCAAACGCAGACACTAGAAGACAGACTCACCCAGACACTGGATAAGCTGTCAGATCAGGCGGGTGAGCTGCAATGCATCCACAACTCTGATATGTTAATGAGCCAGCGCAAACTGCAAAGTGTCCAGGCAGAGATGCAACAATAGTGTTAGACAGTAAAAAAGCAGTATAAGGAACAATTGAATGACGTAAGCCATTCTGTGGTGGAGTGCATGAAGAGGCCATGATGGGTGCGCAACCAGTGCCTACCTCCTCTCCTTTCCAGGGTCAATTTCTCATCCTCACTTTCTCAATAGCTGCTCACACGCCTACGTTCAAGGCCCCTGTAAAGCTAGATTTCCCCAGATTTGGTGGTACTGAGGGAGAAGATCCCATTAGATTTGTGGAAAGGTGTGAAGAATACTTAGCCTTACATCCACTTTCTGATGGTGAGATACTTGCCACACTCCCCTCTATACTCTCCCACACTGCAAAAGACTGGTGGAAAGCAGAAAAACACAGTGTCAGGAGCTGGGTGTTATTTAAATCTGCTCTGCTAAAGGCATTTCTTTCTGAGGACCATGATGTCGAGGCTGAGAAGCGTCTGAAGAGCGGCTCCAGCATTCTGACGAGAGCATAAGGGACTTTGCCTCGAAATCGTGGAAAATTGGGATGACGGAGAGAGAGATAGTGCAAGGGTAAAGAGTAACAAAAAATTGTACTCAAGTAAAATTACTGTTACTTTAGTGAACTTTTACTGAAGTAC
The DNA here is from genome assembly GCF_024256425.1 of Clarias gariepinus. Classification (NCBI taxonomy): domain Eukaryota; kingdom Metazoa; phylum Chordata; class Actinopteri; order Siluriformes; family Clariidae; genus Clarias; species Clarias gariepinus. Next base: position 33,303,672 of record NC_071111.1, on the reverse strand, counting down.
AAGTAAAGTTACCTTTATAAAAATCTACTCTAGTAAAAGAAAAAAATAAGGCTCATTAAAAATGTACTAGTTACTGAGTTACTTTTTTTTTAACAGCGGGGGTGGGATGGGGGATGGAACACCCTTGCATAATAAATCTGTACCCTTTGTTGTTCTTGAAATCAAAGTGGTCGCTTAGATATGACCTTTTATGGGGTTTGCTTTATAAGAATTTGTTGGCATTTCACTTTCAGCTGTGTCTGCATCACTGGCATCTGTTTTGTCCGTCTCCATCATTCTTGTGAATTTAGCGTGTTTGTTCTCCACACCCATCAATCAATCAGTGCAGTGGTTTCCGAGGTGCAATTTTTTTCCTTCCCCGTTGTATTATTTGTATTATTTTTCATTTTTATTCATTTATTTTTTACTTAGTAGCGAATATGATTTAAAATGTAGTGAAGTAAAATTCTTTAAACAAAACATACTTAAGTAAAAGTAAAATTACATATTTTAAAAACTACTTTAAAAAGAATAACACTATTTGAGTACAAATACTACTTCCCAATAAAATATGTAATACAAGATTACATATAATAATACAATATTACATAAATATACTAGATTACTGTGCAATACTTACAAGTGGCCTTGAGTCATATTCTGATGGTACTTACTGTTTTAGGAACTTTTTTTTTTTTTTTTTAAGATTATTATTATAATTATTATTTATTACCTTTATTCTTTATTATCTTTTCTTAGTTAACAACTGTGAGCACCTGTAACCGAGCATGAGCAATTTCCCTCTGAGATTAATAAAGTTATTTGAATCTTGAATCTTGAAAATCTACTCAATTACAGTAATGCGGATAAATGTAATTCATTACTTTCCTCCTCTGACTGTAATCCTCGTATTGCCAGCCTGCTGCGGAACACAGTTACCACCACAAGTGAGCTGATGCATATTGGAAGACTGGTGGAGAGGGATTTTAATGCAGCTAAGTATTTAGGCAAAGGTAGAACCCAGTTGTTCCTTGCAGGGAGTGGAGTCTGAAGTTTGTCTTTTTATCATGAGAGATTGTGATCTTGCATTCCCCTGTGTGCTAGGGCTAGATTTTTTAACAGAGGCTAGCGTACAGATTAATTTTAGCCAGCACTTCTATATCATCCCAGGTTTTAAAGGGAAATTTTTTCACTCTGCACCTCTACTCATGGCCAAGTCTCCCTTTATGTAGCAAATCCGTTGCCCCAAGTAATAGACATCACCAACTCAACCATCTCCAAACTTAAGGAGCTACAGCTTTTCCTAGGTCTGGCTGGTGGGACCACCATTTCATCCCCCACTTCTCAGAGCATGCTGCTCCTTTACACGCTCTAAAGAAGAAAGGAGCCAAGTGGGTGTGAACCTCCGAATGCCAGTCAGCCTTTAAGGATCTGAAAACAGCTCTTTAGAACACGCCAGTTTTAACAGCCCCAGACTTCAACTACCAGACTTTTAACGTGCAGATGGACGCCAGCAACAGCGGCCTAGGTGCAGTGCTCACCCAAAATCACGAGGATGGAAAACATGTAATCGCCTACACCTCCCGGTTGCTGCATGGAGCTGTAAGTAAATACTCGGGGTCGGAGAAGGAATGTCTAGCTGTGGTGTGGGCAGTGGAGAAATGGCATCAATCTAGAGGGTAAGGCATGTACCATCATCACTGACCATGCTGCTTTAACCTGGGTTTTTAATCAGCCGAACCCCTCCTCATGACTTACACGCTGGGTACTTAGGCCACAGGCTTTCGAATTTGTGGTACAGTACCGTAAGGGGCAGTGCAACACCGTTCCTGATTTCCTGTCATGGCGCTGGGAGGGAGAGACCACGAATGCCCATCTGGCGGTGCACCAAGGCAATGATCTGCAGTGGGGTCTGCCATGTGACTGGAGGGAGCTGGAGAAGGCCCAAAAGGCGGATGAGGGGCTACATGCACTGTGGAGAGAAGCAAGGTGAGATCCTGATGTTAAGAAAATACATTATTGCATAGTAAACCAGTTCCTCTATCATCATATCCCCAAACAGGCTGGGTGTAGTCTCCTCCAGCTGGTCATCCCAATGTCACTGCGACCTCAATATCTGCAGTACGCCCATGACAACCCTGTCAGTGGTCATCTGGGACAGATGAAGGCCCTGAGGAGGCTGCTGGAGGTCGCCTACTGGCCGGAAATACACCAAGATGTCTAGGAATATTGCAAAAACTGTGTCAGAAATACAAACCTTGTATTAATAGGCTTACGGTTTACTGCAAAGCACACCCGTGGTAGAACCTGGTTTTATGTTGGGAGTAGATCTTATGGGTCAATTTCCCCGTTCATCCCGGCTCAACTATCATTTGCTGGTGGCCATCGATTACTGCAGCAAATGGGTTGAGATGTTTCCTTTAGAAACAGCCAAGGCTCACAACCTAGCCAACATCTTAACTAGGGAGATTTTTACACGGTGAAGCACACCAGCTTACCTGGTTTCTGACAGAGGTCCGCAGTTCACTTCCCAGATACTTAACACCATCTGCCGGCACTGGGGCATGACCCAAAAGCTCACCACAGCCTACCATGCTCAAACCAACATCAAAGAACGAACTAATCGAACATTAAAATTCATGATCGCTGCGTTCATCAAGAAAAATCACAAGCAATAGGACCAATGGCTTCCTGAATCCTGGTTTCCTATCAATACGGCTTGGCAGGAAAGCACTGGTTACACCCAAGCAGAGATAGTACTGGGACGCAAGCTGAAGGGACCAGTAGAGAGAATGCTGCGCTGAAACATCTTACCTGATCATCCCGCCTATGCAGTAGAGCATCAGGAAGCACTGTTTCAGGTCGTCTGGTGCAATGTAGCCCGTGCCCAGGAGCGCCAGGGGAAGTACTATAATTTCAGATGACGGGCAGTCACATACAATGTGGACCACCTTGTGTGGGTTCGTGCTTTTTCTCAGTCCCAGGCGGAGGACACGCACATGGCCAAACTAGCCCTAAAATGGAAAGTACTAGTTAAAATCATGAAGGTACTTAAAGTTAATTACCAGATGGAGTGGATCAATCAAGCTGGGCCATTCACGGTCCATGTAGTTAATTTAAAGGCATTTTATGGCAAAGTCACGCCTTCTTCCGAGAGGGGGGGGGGGTTGCCTAGTAATGGGTTCCCGGCCAGCGAGGGCGCTGTGGGAAATTTTCCTATCAATTGTATAATAGAAGAAGAGAGGCTGGGCTAGGTAACAGCAGCCGTAACACAGCTAAAATATTTTGCAAACCCGAGTGCGGGATATGTTCATCTGAAGCGCATGTAAGTACATGGGTTTAAATATGTTTGTTTGGTGTAAAGCCCGCTAAGGCATTTATATCACCTGTTGTTATGCAGGAGGGTTTTCTTTTCTTGTGTTTTGTCTTGTGTTTGTCTGATATTACCCTGGATATAAACATGTCATTGGCTGTGTTTCGGTTGCGCATGTGGGATTGAACCCTCGGCATTCACCTCGCCGCTATTAAAGAATCGTCGGAGCTCTGACAACGTCAGGAGAGGAGCAGGACGCTCTCTCTGTTGTTTATTAAGTCATAAACTTTGTTGAAATGAAAGACCCTGAGCGTTCAACAAAATAACAGACTGTGTGAAAGTGGTGTGCGAGGGGAGGAGTGACTGGCAGTTTAATAAATGTAGTAAATGGCACATTAATAAATGTAAATACATGTTCAATTGCTTAATTGATATCTCTGGTGGTCCTTACTTTTTGTAACTTGACAAAAGCTGGGGAAATACACTGTGGCGTCCGACAGGGGTGTCCCTTATCTCCACTCCTGTTTGTTGCTAGCATCGAGCTGCTTGCAAAGATTTTGAGAAGGGACCAATGGGTCAACGGACTGGACTTGCTAGGCAAATTGACTGCAAAGTGTGTATTTTACATGGACGACTTTACCATGTTAACGACGGGTGTTTTATCGGTCCAAAGAGCTCTAGAATTAACAGAGTGGTTTGGTTGGGCCCAGGCAGAAGTCCAAGGCCCAGCTCTTTGGACCGACAGACGGAATGCACACAGAGCAACTGGACGTGACGGTTAGACAGACGGATTTGAAAATTTTAGGGGTTAAATTTGACGCAAAGGGAGATGGACAAGGTACCTGAACTGACTTGATGGGGAAAGTCAGAAAGAGACTGGGGTTCTGGGGACTTGGACAGCTGACATACGAGGGCAAGGTTTTAATTTTTAAAGCAGTGATTTTTATCTCTGCTTTTATTAACCTGTGCTGTTTTTATTCCCCCTCATTTTTTTTCTTTTAGCACTGGAAAGGGCAGTCTTTTATTTTCTGTGGAGGTCCAAGTGGGAAAGATTAAAGAGAGATGCTGTAAATAAGAGGAAGGAGAATGTAGGGAAAGCACTCCCAGACCCCCGTCTCTTCTTAATGAGAGGATGAACGCCCTACAAATCGGATATGTGACGGCCCCATCTAGTGACAAGACAGCAGCCATGGCCAAGTTCTGGATGGGGTTGTATCTACGGAAACTGAGATCTTACATATTGATTTAAGAACCCCGGTTTCTTTTAATTTACCAATCGAATATGGTTTTAGAAAAAAGTTTTTACAGGCATACAAACTGGAAGGTTAAGATGTGACCATTTTAACTGATACAGTGGTTTAACACACATCATTCGGGTGCGTAATTTCGCAATTCGTCTGTGAAACAGAGGAGTTGTAAAAATGAGTTTTGTATATTTCAGAGTTGTATTGTAACAAACACACTAAATCTCGTATCTGTAAGCTGTCGTGGCCGTAGATTTTGGAATCCAACTCAGACAAAAGACAGAATTACACACAAATCTTTTTTTTTACGCATGAATATTTTTGACAGTGATCTTATTCCATAGTCTATAGTTATATAGTGCCACTCAGCGGTAAAAGCCAGCAAACGCAGACACTAGAAGACAGACTCACCCAGTCACTGGATAAGCTGTCAGATCAGGCGGGTGAGCTGCAATGCATCCACAACTCTGATATGTTAATGAGCCAGCGCAAACTGCAAAGTGTCCAGGCAGAGATGCAACAATAGTGTTAGACAGTAAAAAAGCAGTATAAGGAACAATTGAATGACGTAAGCCATTCTGTGGTGGAGTGCATGAAGAGGCCATGATGGGTGCGCAACCAGTGCCTACCTCCTCTCCTTTCCAGGGTCAATTTCTCATCCTCACTTTCTCAATAGCTGCTCACACGCCTACGTTCAAGGCCCCTGTAAAGCTAGATTTCCCCAGATTTGGTGGTACTGAGGGAGAAGATCCCATTAGATTTGTGGAAAGGTGTGAAGAATACTTAGCCTTACATCCACTTTCTGATGGTGAGATACTTGGGAAAGCACTCCCAGACCCCCGTCTCTTCTTAATGAGAGGATGAACGCCCTACAAATCGGATATGTGACGGCCCCATCTAGTGACAAGACAGCAGCCATGGCCAAGTTCTGGATGGGGTTGTATCTACGGAAACTAAGATCTTACATATTGATTTGAGAACCCCGGTTTCTTTTAATTTACCAATCGAATATGGTTTTAGAAAAAAGTTTTTACAGGCATACAAACTGGAAGGTTAAGATGTGACCATTTTAACTGATAGTAAATCTATTGTATCCTTTGTGCAGTTACGGAAGCCAGTGAGTTCAGCTCCAGGCCCCTTATTAAAAGTCTAAGTTGGGAGGAACGTAGCCCACCCTGCTCTACAGAACAAGCACAAGGACCTGCCGTGGCTGGCAGCCCATGAGATTCTCCCGACCAGGACCGGTATGCACTCCCTGTGTATGGCGAGAGAACCCTATCTGCCCTCGGCTCGGGTGCAGCCAGCCGGAGGCCGTGCAAGGCAAGGCAAGTTTATTTGTATAGCACATTTCATACGCAATGGTAATTCAAAGTGCTTTACATAAAAGAAAAGAAAGTAATCATAAAATGAAATAGAAAATAATAGCAATAAAACATTTTTAAAACCTTTAATAAAAATAAAGGAAAATTAAAAAAATCTATTTAAAATAGAATAAAACTTAAAAATAATTAACAATGAATTTAAAATAAAACTAATTAAAACGAATAAAAATTAATTCAAAATAAAAACAGAACAGTTTAAAATATTAAGTAAACATAAAATAATGCAGTCGGTTTGGACATAGCACAGTGCTCATTGAATAAACGCACAGCTAAACAGATGAGTTTTAAGTCTAGATTTAAATGTGACTAATGTTTTAGCACATCTAATCTCTTCTGGAAGCTGGTTTCAACTGTGGGCAGCATAATAGCTAAAAGCTGACTCCCCTTGTTTTGTGTAAACCATTGGTATTACTAACTGACTCGATCCTGATGATCTGAGCAGTCTGTTAGGTTTATATTCAATAAGCATATCTTTAAGTGCCATTAAGTGATTTATAAACAAGTAAAAGTACTTTAAAATCTATCCTTAATGTTACAGGAAGCCAGTGTAAGGACCTGAGGACTGGTGTAATGTGATCAGATTTTCTGGTTCTAGTCAGAATTCTGGCAGCTGCGTTCTGGATAAGCTGCAGCTGTCTAATGGTCTTCTTGGGACCATCTCCAAAAGCACCCCGAGATTCTTGACTTGATCCCCTAGAGTGAAGGTACGCGTTCACCTTCAGAGCTTCATCTTTGTTTACGAATGCAATGACTTCAGTTTTCTCCTTGTTTAACTGAAGAAAATTTTGGCACATCTAACTGTTAATTTTATCAATGCATTTGCAGAGGGAGTCTATGGGGCTATAACCATTTGGAGATAAGGTGTTACGTCCCCAGGTCTAGGGTCCCAGGGCGTAATAAATAATAAAATCTTACACGACCAAATCAACTTTACTTGTGACTCTTTTATTTATTTTTACACACGCACACACACACACCGGAAGCTCTCGGCTTCAGGGTTGGGCCAAGGCCAAAACAATAAACAAAAACCCCGCCCTATCTCCTCCCAGAAACTAACTAAACTACAAAGAAAAGGGCTAAACTAACTCCCTAACTAAACATTCAACACAGGAGAAAACGGGTCTAACTAAAATGGCACCCAACCCCTACTGCTTCCATAAACGAAAAAGTATAAACTAACAAAAATAACTATTTACAACATTTACAAAACACTTAACATAGCCACAAAAGAGACCAAAACACACACCACACACTCACACCACACACACTCACAACACAGGCGCGACCCAACAGCTTTCTATTTTGTAACACAAACAAGCACAAACAACATCTCCCAGACAACATCACAGCGCGCGCTTCCGGCTTTCCTCCGCGACCTTAAAAAGACGCGCAGATCAAACGACGGCCAATCCTGGCGCACGTCACGCACGTCCAATCAGGGCGGAGCCACCTGCATGAAAGGGAAAGCGAGAGAGAGAGAGAGAGAGAGGAAAGAGCGCGCGTGCACGCCGCCACCAGCATCCGCGCCTCTACACCTACATTTACATGCCACACACACGGGCATGTAACACCCCCACCCATAAAAGTCAAAATCCTATTTTGACTAAAAACATACAGAACAACAGCTAAGGATACCCAACAACATAATAAAGATATGCTTCGCAATTTCACACCAGATAACACCTTTTGTATTAACCTTTGAAAAGTAGCTAGAGCGTTTCGCATACCAAAGGCCATAACGGTATATTGCAAGAAATTATCTGGTGTCACGAACGCGGAGATATCCGAAGGACGCTGCGTAAGTGGCACCTGCCAATAACATTTTAACAAATCCAATTTTGTTACGAAGAATGAGGCACCAACACAGATCAGCCCAGTTGCACAGACTAAAATAGTTGCAAAACATGTAGCCAATGATGGACCAGCCTTCTGCGCCGCCGCTAATTGCGAGCGTCCCATCTGTAATGGTAAAACATCATGGTTGGGTAAAATTGGTTCAACACACAGTTTTCCCGTCACAGGTGTAGATTGCATAAAAGAATCAGACAAATCCAGTACATCATCAAATTTTCGTGCCTGTGCACGTGTAACTACACATGATGAAAATACAGCAGGAAATTGAGAAGAGAGGTCACTTTTCACATCTGTTATGGGGGTATCTACAACAATTGGTTGTGGAAAAACAACACCACCAGCTAAGTCATTTCCTAAAATAATCTGTACTCCGTCAACAGGGAGTTCAGCACAAATTCCAACACACACTTCACCCTTTACGATGTCAGTTTGAAGGTAGACAGTATGGAGCGGAACTTTAACACAGCCTGCTCCTATACCCCTTAAAATTACATCAGCCCCCGTGTACGTTTTCTGTGACAAAGGTAGTGTGCCAGCTAGCATCAAGCTTTGGGCTGCACCTGTATCCCGCAGAACAGTCACTGACCTGGGAATGCCTTCCGAGCTGTCTGCCACCCATCCCTGCAACATGAAGGGTTTATATGCCGCTATTGTTGGATCAGGTAAAACATTTTCTCTTTGTCTTTTTATAAAACCTACACTCTTAGATTTCGCTGATGCATTTTTTTTCTTTTTCCAGGCTTCGCAGTCTGAAATAAGATGATCTTCACTGAGGCAATAAAAACAGACTCTACCTCCCACCGTGCGATACTGAGAACTTCTAAAAACTCCTCCCCTCGCCGGTCTCACACTACCAGCTGAAGGTTTCACCTGCCCTTCCACCCCACGGACAGCAAATTTATCAGTTTTCAACGTAGGAGTAAAAACTGTTCGGTGTGTTAAAACGAACTCGTCAGCCAGCACAGCAGCTGCTGACAGAGACGTGACTTTTTGTTCGTTTAAGTGAATGACTATATTTTCAAATATACAGTTTTTAAAGTCTTCTAGTAAGATTAACTCTTTTAAGGCTTCAAAGGTAGTAGTTTTAGTTGCCGCACACCACTTTTCAAAAAGAGCTTGCTTTTCTCGGGCGAACTCAACAAAAGTTTGTTTGTCTGTCTTCTTATGCGCTCTAAATTTTTGTCTATATGCCTCCGGTACTAACTCATAAGCACGAAGGACAGTTTGTTTAACCACGTCGTAATCCAGACTTTGTTCTATTGGCAACGCTGAACAAACGTCTTGCGCTTTGCCGGTTAGTTTACACTGTAAAAGTAGAGCCCACATCGCTGTTGGCCACTGCAAAGTAGCTGCCACACGTTCAAAGGCTATAAAATAGCTATCCACTTCGGTTTCTCGAAACGGAGGGACTAAATTAATATGTTTGCTCACGTCAAAATTCGGCAAAGAAATAGTTACTGGGGCAGAAACGACACTAGAAGAGACCGGCGCAGGCCCCGTAGGTAACTGAGCAAATGACGGAGAAGCAGGGGAACTCTCCAACGCGCTCTCAGCCCGGTGAAGCCGGCTGTGATCTCGCTGAAAACGCTCCCTCTCTATCTCAAGCTCTAGCTCCCTTAAACGAAGCCTTTTTGCCTCAGTTTCTTCTCGTTTAATTTCCAATTCTATTTCTTTTGCTTTTAAATTTAATAGTTGGTCCGAATTTGTGAATAATGACGTGGGAGGTGGTGCAGTTAATTGGTACCTGGAAGTTGTGGGTGAGTGTGGCGTAGATGGTGGCTTCACGTCGACTTCCGTCGGCGTTGAAGAGCTTCTATCATCAGCATCCCTTCCAGACTCCTCAGGCAGAATCTGCTGTTTAACCAATTGTTTATATAATATTTTTTTTACCTCCGTTTTTGAGACATTACGTGGCACATCCACTCCAAAAAAATCAGCTATTTTAAACAAATCGTCTTTACGACAGCGATTAAACTGCTCCGTGCTAGGAGATAGCGTAAAGGCAATTAGATCAAAATCCATTTTTTCTATTTATGTACCAACTGTACAAACAAACTAAAGAAGGCAGCCAAACAAACTGTTGTATAATCTGCAATCGCCGAGCCCTCACTTTATCAATGAGCCACTCACTTTCTTACTTGCCCGGGCAATGGACGAGCCCCCACTTTGTTATTTGCCCGGGCAATGGACGAGCCCCCACTTTGTTACGTCCCCAGGTCTAGGGTCCCAGGGCGTAATAAATAATAAAATCTTACACGACCAAATCAACTTTACTTGTGACTCTTTTATTTATTTTTACACACGCACACACACACACCGGAAGCTCTCGGCTTCAGGGTTGGGCCAAGGCCAAAACAATAAACAAAAACCCCGCCCTATCTCCTCCCAGAAACTAACTAAACTACAAAGAAAAACTAAACCAAAAAAACACAGGGCTAAACTAACTCCCTAACTAAACATTCAACACAGGAGAAAACGGGTCTAACTAAAATGGCACCCAACCCCTACTGCTTCCATAAACGAAAAAGTATAAACTAACAAAAATAACTATTTACAACATTTACAAAACACTTAACATAGCCACAAAAGAGACCAAAACACACACCACACACTCACACCACACACACTCACAACACAGGCGCGACCCAACAGCTTTCTATTTTGTAACACAAACAAGCACAAACAACATCTCCCAGACAACATCACAGCGCGCGCTTCCGGCTTTCCTCCGCGACCTTAAAAAGACGCGCAGATCAAACGACGGCCAATCCTGGCGCACGTCACGCACGTCCAATCAGGGCGGAGCCACCTGCATGAAAGGGAAAGCGAGAGAGAGAGAGAGAGAGAGGAAAGAGCGCGCGTGCACGCCGCCACCAGCATCCGCGCCTCTACACCTACATTTACATGCCACACACACGGGCATGTAACACCCCCACCCATAAAAGTCAAAATCCTATTTTGACTAAAAACATACAGAACAACAGCTAAGGATACCCAACAACATAATAAAGATATGCTTCGCAATTTCACACCAGATAACACCTTTTGTATTAACCTTTGAAAAGTAGCTAGAGCGTTTCGCATACCAAAGGCCATAACGGTATATTGCAAGAAATTATCTGGTGTCACGAACGCGGAGATATCCGAAGGACGCTGCGTAAGTGGCACCTGCCAATAACCTTTTAACAAATCCAATTTTGTTACGAAGAATGAGGCACCAACACAGATCAGCCCAGTTGCACAGACTAAAATAGTTGCAAAACATGTAGCCAATGATGGACCAGCCTTCTGCGCCGCCGCTAATTGCGAGCGTCCCATCTGTAATGGTAAAACATCATGGTTGGGTAAAATTGGTTCAACACACAGTTTTCCCGTCACAGGTGTAGATTGCATAAAAGAATCAGACAAATCCAGTACATCATCAAATTTTCGTGCCTTTCGCATCCTTTGTGCAGTTACGGAAGCCAGTGAGTTCAGCTCCAGGCCCCTTTTTAAAAGTCTAAGTTGGGAGGAACGTAGCCCACCCTGCTCTACAGAACAAGCACAAGGACCTGCCGTGGCTGGCAGCCCATGAGATTCTCCCGACCAGGACCGGTATGCACTCCCTGTGTATGGCGAGAGAACCCTATCTGCCCTCGGCTCGGGTGCAGCCAGCCGGAGGCCGTGCAAGGCAAGGCAAGTTTATTTGTATAGCACATTTCATACGCAATGGTAATTCAAAGTGCTTTACATAAAAGAAAAGAAAGTAATCATAAAATGAAATAGAAAATAATAGCAATAAAACATTTTTAAAACCTTTAATAAAAATAAAGGAAAATTAAAAAAATCTATTTAAAATAGAATAAAACTTAAAAATAATTAACAATGAATTTAAAATAAAACTAATTAAAACGAATAAGAATTAATTCAAAATAAAAACAGAACAGTTTAAAATATTAAGTAAACATAAAATAATGCAGTCGGTTTGGACATAGCACAGTGCTCATTGAATAAACGCACAGCTAAACAGATGAGTTTTAAGTCTAGATTTAAATGTGACTAATGTTTTAGCACATCTAATCTCTTCTGGAAGCTGGTTTCAACTGTGGGCAGCATAATAGCTAAAAGCTGACTCCCCTTGTTTTGTGTAAACCATTGGTATTACTAACTGACTCGATCCTGATGATCTGAGCAGTCTGTTAGGTTTATATTCAATAAGCATATCTTTAAGTGCCATTAAGTGATTTATAAACAAGTAAAAGTACTTTAAAATCTATCCTTAATGTTACAGGAAGCCAGTGTAAGGACCTGAGGACTGGTGTAATGTGATCAGATTTTCTGGTTCTAGTCAGAATTCTGGCAGCTGCGTTCTGGATAAGCTGCAGCTGTCTAATGGTCTTCTTGGGACCATCTCCAAAAGCACCCCGAGATTCTTGACTTGATCCCCTAGAGTGAAGGTACGCGTTCACCTTCAGAGCTTCATCTTTGTTTACGAATGCAATGACTTCAGTTTTCTCCTTGTTTAACTGAAGAAAATTTTGGCACATCTAACTGTTAATTTTATCAATGCATTTGCAGAGGGAGTCTATGGGGCTATAACCATTTGGAGATAAGGCTAGGTAAAGCTGGGTATCAACTATCAGCATAGCTGTGATAGGCAATTTGGTTCTTTCTCATTACCTGATTAGTGGGAGCATATACAGACTAAACAGGAGCGGCGCGAGAATTGAGCCCTGTGGGACTCCACATGTCATGGGCGTCCACTTAGACTTGTGCTTTCCTATACTCACTTAATAACCTCTCCCTTCAAAGTATGTCCTGAACCATTTGAGTACCATCCCAGAAAACCCGACCCAGTTTTCCAGTCTTTCTATTAGTATGTTATGATCGACAGTGTCAAACGCAGCACTAAGATCTAGCAGTACCAGCACTAATATTTTGCCAGAATCAGAATTTAAACAAATATCATTTATTATCTTTATGAGCACGGTCTCTGTACTGTGATGTGCTCGGAAACCAGATTGAAAACTGTCTAGGTATCTATTTAAGTTTAAGTGGTTGTTTACCTGATGAAAAACAACTTTTTTAATAACCTTGCCTATAAAAGGAAGATTTGATATTGGTCTGTAGTTAATTAGTATGGAATTATCAAGATTATTCTTTTTCAGAAGTGGCGTAACAAACGCAGTTTTCAGGGAGTTTGGAAAAGTCCCAGAAAGAAGTGAGGTGTTCACCACTTCCAATAGATCTGTTTCCAAACAGTTTAACACACTTTTGAGAAAAGCTGTGGGAAGTGTGTCAAGGTCGCAGGTTGACGATTGACGATTTGCTGTACTGTTTCTTTCAAGAATTTGCTATCAATTGCTTAAAAGACAGACAAAGTAACTGTTTTTTAATTAACTGTGTTAATGGCCCTTTTAATATTACTGATTCTCTTAGAGAAAAAGGAAGCAAACTCATTGCATTTGCTGACAGAGAGCATTTCATTGGGGATCTAACTTGGTGGGTTTGTCAGTCTCTCAACAGTAGCAAAAAGAGTGCACATGTTGTTTATGTTGCTGTTTATAAGGAAGGGCTACATGCCCTTCAGAAGATGGTAACAGCAATGCTTTAGGGGTACAGGATGGTGCCATATGGAGGAAGGAGGTCGGGGCATCACGCAGGGGGGTCCCAACTACCTCGAGCCCTGGTTCCCGCGCTATATAACTATAGACTGAGACCTCAGGCCTTGGGTCCATTCTCTCCAACATTATTTTTATCTCCAGGAAATTCATAATCACAGTACTAAAATTACAAATTTAGAATTTAAATTAAATTAAATATTTTTAGGATCGAATTTAAGCAAAGTAAACGTTAACACAGTGAGCCTTTAGATTTTATTATGTGTAATTAGAAAAGCTATGCGTGTAGAGTCTTGTCAT
>NC_071111.1:32960000-32985000 GCF_024256425.1 Clarias gariepinus | reverse complement strand
TATTGAGTTTAATTAAGTGATTCCAGGAAGGAGTCTCCAGTGCACAGCGTCTCTGAGGTCGCGTCCGTCACTCCAACACCGTGTCTCAGCAGAAGTCCATTTCCACACACGATCTTAGGAGACCATTTCTCACAATACGCCTCTCATCTCCTTCGTGATTTTATTTTGTATTTTGTAAATACACTAATATCTATTTATTTATATCAGATAAAAAGAAACACATTTGCTAATTTAATGCCCTTTTACGTCCGTAATTTTTAAAAAAAAATTTATAAAATATTGTAACATGAATTTGACATGGTTACGGACACTACAGACTTTTTAGCTTTTTACACTTTTACTAAAAAACTATTTAAACAACAGTTTTTACAGGTCATGTACCTCTACACCAGTTTCAGTATCAACACTCATGAAGAAATGTGAATATTTTTCATTTTAAATGATGATTGTGTGAAGTGAGACAGTGAGACGAATATTAAAGAGCCTCAGTTTCATATAAACACAGAAAATCATCATCACTTCAAAACGGCTGAAGTTTGAGAATTGAATCGTTTGGGGAAGCGAGATCGGTCACTTCCATGTTACATAAACTTCAGAAGCAGCTTCTTTGGCCAAAACACACACACACACACACACACACACATAATAATAATAATAATAATAAGATCAGCAGTGTGTGTGTTATTCCTGGGGAAGGGATCATGTGACTGAAACCTGTCTCCTGCTCTGTTACACACACACACACACACACACACATCCTACTCAGTGTGTAGAGAAGCAGGTATTACACCAGAACACACACCGACTTTCCAAGTCTGAACATGTTTCCAGTGTGTGTGTGTGTGTGTGAGATGAAGAATAAAGAATACACTCACCTTCTTCTGGTACCACACCACCGCATCGCGCACCTTAGACGCCATTTACACTCCGCCAGTCACCTGGAGCATCTTAGTCTGGAACACAGGGGGGGGAGGGGGGGATCAGGAGTGTGTGTGTGAGAGAGAGTGTGTGTGTGTGTGTGTGTGTGTGTGTGAGAGAGAGAGAGAGAGTGTGTGTGTGAGAGAGTGTGTAAGATACTGACTCTCTGAGATCAGGAGAGAGCTCTTACCTGTGAGGGAGGCGTGTCTAATTACACACACACACACACACACACACACACACACACACACACACACACACACACGCACCAGCCCATTCAGCCTGGAGAGTCAACTTTAATACACACCTTCTCTCTCAGTGCATACTGGAACAGAATATGTGTGTGTGTGTGTGTGTGTGTGTGTGTGTAAGGGAGAGAGAGATACAGCATGGTTCCTCTTTCACTTGCTGACATTCACACAGCAGAGCCGCAGACCGATTTAGCACCGGAAACACACACACACACACACACACACACACACACACACACACACACACACACACACAGTATTCTGGGCTTGGTCTGCGCACGGCCTCTCCACAAACACAGAGGAGTGTATGTGTGTGTGTGTATGAGATAAATTAACATCAGCTATTATAGCTGAACTGCCTCCCACCCTACACACTGTATAAATGCAGATCATTTACTCTTTCTGTTTCACCCAGATGAGGATGGGTTCCCTGTTGAGTCTGGTTCCTCTCAAGGTTTCTTCCTATTACCATCTCAGGGAGTTTTTCCTTGCCACTGTCGCCCTCGGCTTGTTCACCAGGGACAAACTGACCATTTTGATTCATACAAATTCACATTTCATACAAACCTAAATAATTCTTTTGACTATGTAAAGCTGCTTTGCGGCAATGAAAATTGCTAAAAGCGCTATACAAATAAAATTAAATTGAATTGAATTGAATTGAATTGAATAGATAAATGAAGGCCAGGCCGTATGGGGTTTAATATAAATAGAAACGGTTTATGAAGACGATGAACTGAGTACACACACGCACACACACACGCACGCACACACACTGAGTCACTGAACAACACAAACACCTCAGCACCGCCCCGAATCAGCATCGCCCAGTCGAGGGGAGGAGCTACAAACCCTGCTTCCTGACACACACACACACACTCGCACACACACACACACTCTCGCACACACACACACACGCACTCGCGCTCGCGCACTCTCACGCGCACCCTCACGCGCGCACTCGCACGCGCGCACACACGCACACACACGCGCACTCGCGCACACACGCGCGCACTCTCACACACGCACACTCGCACACACGCGCACACGCTCACACACTCTCACACACTCTCACACACTCTCACACACTCTCACACACTCTCACACACTCTCACACACTCTCACATTTACATTTACATTTAGGCATTTGGCAGACGCTCTTATCCAAAGCGACTTACATTTTTTTAATCTCATTACACATCTGAGCAGTTGAGGGTTAAGGGCCGCGCTCAAGGGCCCAACAGTGGTAACCTGGTGGTTGTGGGGTTTGAACCTGGGATCTTCTGAACCGTAGTCCAATGCCTTAACCACTGAGCTACCCCTGACCCCCTCACACACGCACACACTCTCACACACGCACACACTCTCACACACGCACACACTCTCACACACGCACACACTCTCACACTCTCACATACGCACACACTCTCACACACGCACACACTCGCACACACGCACACACTCTCACACACGCACACACTCTCACACACGCACACACTCTCACACACGCACACACTCTCACACACGCACACACTCTCACACACGCACACACTCTCACACACGCACACACTCTCACACACACACACACTCACACATACTCATGTTGCTAATCCGTCCACCTGACAGTCCGACACACAGAAAGGAGACGAGGAAAAGCTTCAGTGCCATGATGCAAATTATTCAAAACAACCAAACTCTCTCATGTAACACACACACACACACACACACACACACACACACACACACAGACCGGCCCTCACCATGTAGAACTCACTCCTCAGAATGTCTCTTTTAATGTATCTGATAATCTGTTGTAGCCTCAGACGGGCCCTGAGAGTGAGAGGGGGCCTGAGACAGAGAGACGGGGCCTGAGACAGAGAGACGGGGCCTGAGAGTGAGAGACGGGGCCTGAGACAGAGAGACGGGGCCTGAGAGTGAGAGACGGGGCCTGAGACAGAAAGACGGGGCCTGAGACAGAGAGACGGGGCCTGAGAGTGAGAGACGGGGCCTGAGACAGAAAGACGGGGCCTGAGACAGAGAGACGGGGCCTGAGACAGAGAGACGGGGCCTGAGAGTGAGAGACGGGGCCTGAGACAGAGAGACGGGGCCTGAGAGTGAGAGACGGGGCCTGAGACAGAGAGACGGGGCCTGAGAGTGAGAGACGGGGCCTGAGACAGAGAGACGGGGCCTGAGACAGAGAGACGGGGCCTGAGAGTGAGAGACGGGGCCTGAGACAGAAAGACGGGGCCTGAGACAGAGAGACGGGGCCTGAGACAGAGAGACGGGGCCTGAGACAGAGAGACGGGGCCTGAGACAGAGAGACGGGGCCTGAGACAGAGAGACGGGGCCTGAGAGTGAGAGACGGGGCCTGAGAGTGAGAGACGGGGCCTGAGAGTGAGAGACGGGGCCTGAGAGTGAGAGACGGGGCCTGAGACAGAGAGACGGGGCCTGAGACAGAGAGACGGGGCCTGAAAGTGAGAGACGGGGCCTGAGACAGAAAGACGGGGCCTGAGACAGAGAGACGGGGCCTGAGACAGAGAGACGGGGCCTGAGAGTGAGAGACGGGGCCTGAGACAGAGAGACGGGGCCTGAGAGTGAGAGACGGGGCCTGAGACAGAGAGACGGGGCCTGAGAGTGAGAGACGGGGCCTGAGACAGAGAGACGGGGCCTGAGACAGAGAGACGGGGCCTGAGAGTGAGAGACGGGGCCTGAGACAGAAAGACGGGGCCTGAGACAGAGAGACGGGGCCTGAGACAGAGAGACGGGGCCTGAGACAGAGAGACGGGGCCTGAGACAGAGAGACGGGGCCTGAGAGTGAGAGACGGGGCCTGAGAGTGAGAGACGGGGCCTGAGAGTGAGAGACGGGGCCTGAGACAGAGAGACGGGGCCTGAGACAGAGAGACGGGGCCTGAGAGAGAGAGACGGGGCCTGAGACAGAGAGACGGGGCCTGAGACAGAGAGACGGGGCCTGAGACAGAGAGACGGGGCCTGAGAGTGAGAGACGGGGCCTGAGACAGAGAGACGGGGCCTGAGACAGAGAGACGGGGCCTGAGACAGAGAGACGGGGCCTGAGACAAAGAGACGGGGCCTGAGAGTGAGAGACAGGGCCTCTGAAGAAACCTGAACAAATCACTCATCTGTTCATGAGACGCAGCACAGCGTTGCACTGTGTGGACACCAGGGGTCCCCATGGACACCGCCCCTACAACCTGTCTCACACACACACACACACACACACACACACACAACGTCTCTCTCGGATGTCTTCTGAGGTCTCCTAGCCTGTCTCAGAGTGAGCGTGAGGAAGTGAAAATAAAACGTGATGGTAGAAATAAAGCCCAGGACATGAGAGAGTCCTTCAGTGACCTTTACACACACACACACACACACACACACACACAGGGTTATAATGAGTCTTACTACTGCACTGCTGCATTCAACAACCCTGGACACAAAACTACCCCCGGAGGAGACCCGGACCCAGTAAGAGCAGAGTCTCACACACACACACACACACACACACACACACACACCAAATCATCAAATGTCAACCATTGCTGGAAAATCTGACGTCTGGAAATTGTGTCCAGACCGACTGAACGTCTAATGACTAGAGCAAAGTCACTGAAAAAACAAAGAGTCTCCGTCCTCGTCAACATCACTAATAATAATAATAATAATAATAATAACAACAACAACAACAGCAACAACAGCAACAACAACAGCAACAATAACTCGTCTACATCACTAATAATAATAAGGAGATTGTAAATCTGGAGAACTGGTGCCAGAGGAACAATCTTCTCCTGAACGTCAGCAAGACAAAGGAGCTGATAGTGGACTTCAGTACAAAGCAGGTGAGGAACTACCAGACCCCCATCATCAACAGGAGCCCAGTGGAGAGAGTGGACAGCTTCAGATACCTCGGTGTTCACATCACGCAGGACCTGGCATGGTCCCGTCACATCAACACCGTGATAAAAAAGGCCCGGCAGCGTCTCTACCACCTCAGACGTGTGAAAGACTACAGACTGCACTCTAAGGTGCTCAGGAATTTCTACTCCTGCACCATAGAGAGCATCCTGACGGGAAACATCACGACCTGGTTCGGGAACAGCACCATACAGGACAGACGAGCTCTACAGAGGGAGGTGCGATCAGCTGAGCGCATCATCCGCATCGAGCTCCCTGACCTGCACTCGATCTACAGCAGGCGGTGCTGGACCAAGGCCAGGAAGGTCGTGAAGGACCTCAGCCACCCCAACAATGGACTGTTCACTCTGTTGAGGGCGATTCTGCTCCCTGAAGACCAACACAGAGAGACTGAGGAGGAGCTTCTTCCCGCAGGCGATACGGTCTCTCAATCACACCACAATACAGGACTAATACCATCTTTTCACAATCAATCAATCAATCTTTATACATCCATGGACACTATGGACAATTCCACGCACATCTACACTACATGTTTACGTTTACATCCTGGACCATTGCACAAAGACACTTTGTTCTATGCATATTTGCACACCATCTTTCTCCCAAAAATATAAAAATTTGTCAATTTCTTAAATGTTCCTGTACAGTATATTTCTATTTTTAGTTCTATTTTTCCTAGCTAAATTTAATTTTTCTATCGTATTTCTTTTATTCATATTTATTTCTTATTATAAGCTTTAATTCTTTTTTTAAGGTCACCGGAGGTCGTATAAGCATTTCACTACATTCCGTACTGTGTATGACTGTGTATGTGACAAATAAAATTAGAATTTGAATAATAATAATAATAATAATAATAATAATAATTACTCCTCCTGGTGAAATCTAATGTTATTGGTCACATACACGCTCATACACAGTACGATACGCAGTGAAATGATTATACGACCTCCAGTGACCTTAAAAAGAGAATTAAAGCTTATAATTAGAAATAAATATGAATAAAAAGAAAATAAATTTAACTAGGATAAAAATAGAAATATACTGTACTGATACGAACATTCACAAAGTACAAAATATAGAAAATAAAGAAAAAAAAAATTTGGAAAAAGTGTCTCGTTAAAGTGTCCAGAAAATGAGAACATGAATATGTAAGTGTAGGTGTCCGTGAATGTGTCCATAGTGTCCATGAATGTCCAGTCACTTTTGGATGATGAAAAGACTGTACTAGTTCTGCATGGTGGTCTCCACTGAGACATAAACTGGGACATAAACACCTAGAGCTAATGCTATCCTGTGGTTTCCCCCTTCTCACCGTGTCCCCTTCTCACCGTGTCCCCCTCCCTCTCAGTGTCCCCCCTCTCTCAGTCCCCCTCCTCGTCAGTGTCCCCCTCCTCGTCAGTGTCCCCCTCCTCTCTCAGTCCCCCTCCTCGTCAGTGTCCCCCTCCCTCTCAGTGTCCCCCTTCCTCACAGTGTCCCCCCCCTCTCAGTGTCCCTCCTCTCTCAGTCCCCCTCCTCGTCAGTGTCCCCCTCCTTACAGTGTCCCCCTCCTCACAGTGTCCCCCTCCTCACAGTGTCCCCCTCCCCACTCAGCTAGCATGCTAACTAGCAGAGCGCTAATTCAGGAGCAGGTTTAAAGCTAACTCTTTAGCCTCTTTTCGTCACACAGCGATGTTTAGCCATATTCTCACACACACACACACACACACACACACACACACACCCCGGTGTTACCTCTGTAAATCTCTGCTCCAGCTTCACGCGCTTCACGCGAGCCTCACGAGCTCCACAGCCCCATGGTGAGTAAACACTCCGAGCTGCTCGAGTTCCTTTTTCCCCTCTGTTACTGACCTCGGATCAGCGCGCGCTTTACCGAACCGCCTGGTGTATAAGCGCACACACACACACAGTCTAATGACCACCGAGCAGAGTGCGCGCGCAGACCCTACCGCACCGCCTGGAGTACACGCGCACTGTGACGCTCTACTGATCTCTGCTGACCCCCGATCAGCGGACACGGCACGCGGTAGTGTAGAGCCCGCGCGCCCTCAGGCCTCTACCGAACACCCTGGTGTATAGGCGCGCGCTAATGCGTTTGTGTTCAGATAAACTAGTGATGATCGAACACGATATTCACGTGTGTTTGTGTGAGTTCTCCAGATGTTCTCCAGATGTTCTCCAGGATCTACAGGATGAGAGAGGTCTACTGCAGTATAACTACACACACACACACACACACACACTCCATAAGAGTCGAAGGCCTTTACTGTCACTCACCTCCTGATCCACACCGCGGCCCATTATTACATCATCAGTGTTCGGAGTGTGTGTTTGTCCACACGTCCCTCTGTGGAGTCTCCTGGACATGGACCCAAAATGTTCTCCACTCAGTCATGACGTTTGCCTCGTGGTGAGGAGCTCCATCATGCTGGAGAAGACAATGTTCATCAGCAGATGGTCCATGGATGGTTGGGAGAAGTTTTTCCCGGAGGATGTTTTTATACCGTTCTTTATTCATGTCTGTGTTTTGGGGGAAACGTGAAGCTGGGACGCGACCTCACACATGACTGGTCTAAGGAGGCTTCACTGCAATGACACAGGCCTGGTGATGGCAGACAAGTTGTTCTCCTGGAACTGATCAGAGAGGAGGACTTCACCCCCAGTCCCTGAACCTAGTGCAGAATATCACTCTGTCCCTGATGGTTCCCCTGGAGAGAAGAAGTTTACTTAACTGCCCTTCTTGAAACTTTTGAAGGTGAGCGACACTACCAGCCCTGTGTCACGCCAAGTGCTTTTAAACTGACAAAAAGATCTAAATACACTGACTAGATACTGCAGACTTTGTGAAAATTACCATGTGTGTCATTCTTAACATGTTAATGAGAAGACTTTAGTATTTCCTCCTCATCCTGAGCTCGAGCTGGACTTGAGGTTCTACTGGAGCTGCTTCCTCACACTGGGATGGAGGAGCAGAGGGGTCAGAGCTTCACTTCAGGAAGGCTGGTACTCTGTACGTGTGGTGAAGATGTTGGAGAAGGCCTACAAGTGGGTGTGATGCTCAAGGGTCCACATACTTTTGGTTATATAGCGTATATAAAAAAAAAAAAAAAAAAACATTCTCCTCCATCGGCTGCTCTTAAAGTGAATACAAACTCCAACCACACACACACACACACACACACACACACAGGTCTGCTGATGTTCATTTCATCATGTTAAACACAGTGAAGTTTAAACTGAAGAGTATCAGAGTGTACACGACAGTAAATACAGTAAATCAAGAACTTTTTTATTACAAGGTTCTTAATTAGATAGAAATCAAACTACACATTTTCTTAGAAAAAAAAATGTTACATACACTACAGTGCTGACAAAAAAAAAAAAAAACACAAAACAACCTGGATATAAATAAGCTCTATGGAAAAGCCTGGAGTCATTAAAAGAAGTCTGTCTCGTCTCATCTTAAAAATATATATATATATTTATATATGTATATGTTCAGGTCAGCTCTAATACACAACTATAGCCTACAACTTAAAAATATATTATTGGAGGCCCGGTTGGGTTCAGGTCGGGTCGGGTGGGTTCTGTAGGGGGTGTGTGGGGGGTGGAGGTGTGTGTCTCTGGTACGGCCGGCCCCGAGCGCTCACGACAGCTCACAGTTACAGGCAGGCACTGAGGAATGTTAGTCGCTACATATGCTGTGGATTCCATCGGGTTACGGCCGGACCGGACGACCTCGCGTCTCACACTGCTGCTGGAGTCGCGCACACACATACACACACACGCACTCATACACACACACACGCACTCATACACACACACGCACTCATACACACACACGCACTCATACACACACACGCACTCATACACACACACGCACTCATACACACACGCTCCTGCTCAGCGTCGTTGCTTTGCATCAATAGAAACCAAAAAAATAAAAGAATAGAAGGTCAACCCAAAGATATGATCAAAGGAAATAAAAAGAGATAAAAGCGAAAAGGTGTTAAAAACATTTATGTACAAATCAGCATAAAAAGTCTTTCTGCTGTTCTCGGGGCGGGGGGCTGAGGGGCTGGTGAGGCCGAGGGTCCTGCGGGGCGACCCTCGGGTGGTGAGAGTCCGAGGCTCTGTCTGGCCAAGAGGGTGTCTGGGGCAGACCCGACTGGTGTAGGACCTGGGACTGGGGTGGGAACGACTGGCACACCACCGGCGACTGGGGCAGACCGCGCGACTGGTGGGGCAGAGAGTGCGACTGGTGGGGCGGAGCGTGGGCCTGGTGGGGCGGAGGCGGGGCAGTCCGACTGTCCGAATGTCCGGAGCTGGTTTTAAGGTTGTGTGAATAAATGTGTTTAGCTGCTGGAGTAGTGTGTGTGTGTTTGGACGTGTTGGACACGTGCGCCTGCTTGCTGGGTTTGAACAGGACGGTCGGGTGTCCGTGTCTCCCTGCCGAACCGGAGTGTGTGTGTTTGAGCGGCGTCGGGCCGTAGCCGTGTTTGGGTGCCGACGATGCGTGCGAGTGCTTAGCGGGGGCGGGGCTCAGGCCGAGGGCGGACCGCGCCGCGTGCGTGTGCGAGGGGGCGTGATGGTGGGCTTTGGCTCGGTCTGCCGCCGGAGCCGCCGCCGCACCGGAAGTGCCGGATTTCGACGTCCTGTCCACGAGAAGCTCCGCCTCCTCTACTTTGATCTGGGGCGCAGGGGCGGCGTCTCGGGGCTGCTTGGGGTCCGTGACGGGGGACGAGCTGGGGGCGTCACCCAGAGGTTCCTGTTTGATGCACGTGGAGGGGGAGGGGAGGTTCTTGGTGTCCTCGGCGTCCCGCGGTGCGTCCTGGTGGTACTGTTTGAGGCGGACGTGCCAGGCCAGGCTGCACACCGCCGACACCGTCTTGAACTGGTGCACCACGTTGCGCGGGATGTAGTAGATGTCGTTGTCGTACAGCTGGATGCGCGCGTAGCGGATGCCCTCGCGTCTCAGCTGGTTCAGCTTGGCGTCGTCCATCCACTGGACACACTGAGGACGAGCACAGAGACGTCCGTTAGTCACATTATTAGGCACACCTAGGGTACACACACTGGCTAATACACTCGTCTAACACACACACGGGTAACCTGCACCATCAGTGAATCTAAATGTGGAGTAAAAGTGATGTTATGAACAGTTATGTGTGGGATTTAATAATCTACTGTAAAATAATCTACTAATGCGCTACTGTCTCAATGTAAACAAACACCTGCACCAATAGATATTAATTAGAAAAGATAAAGTGAATATTTTGACTGGGATTAGTTCATATTTTCACTTTGGCTGAAATAACAGCGCTGAAGTGGTATAAGTGAATTTTAACACGCTGGAGTGGTTTTAAGACAAAACTTCATCTTTATCCTTTGATCTACTTTTTCCATTTCTCATCTGTGATTCACTCTCCGATTACCGAACAGGGAGTGTATTTGTCTGAGCACCAAAGAAGGACAACTTAGTGTAAACAAGGCGTAAGATACTCAACCTTACAGAATGGGATTTCTTTGTATTAATAAGTTAGACAGAGAGTTCTGCTGTACAGAGAGACACACAGACGTACAGATGTACAGTCGTGGCCAAAAGTTTTGAGAATTACATAAATATTGGAAATTGGAAAAGTCGCTGCTTAAGTTTTTATAATAGCAATTTGCATATACTCCAGAATGTTCTGAAGAGTGATCAGATGAATTGCAGAGTCCTTCTTCGCCATGAAAATGAACCTAATCCCAAAAAACCTTTCCACTGCATTTCATTGCTGTCATTAAAGGACCTGCTGAGATCATTTCAGTAATCGTCTTGTTAACTCAGGTGAGAATGTTGACGAGCACAAGGCTGGAGATCATTATGTCAGGCTGATTGGGTTAGAATGGCACTTGACATGTTAAAAGGAGGGTGATGCTTGAAATCATTGTTCTTCCATTGGTAACCATGGTGACCTGCAAAGAAACGCGTGCAGTCATCATTGCGGTGCATAAAAATGGCTTGACAGGCAAGGATATTGTGGCTACTACTGTAAGATTGCACCTAAATCAACAATTTATAGGATCATCAAGAACTTCAAGGAAAGAGGTTCAATTCTTGTTAAGAAGGCTTCAGGGCGTCCAAGAAAGTCCAGCAAGCGACAGGATCGTCTCTAAAGAGGATTCAGCTGCGGGATCGGAGTGCCACCAGTGCAGAGCTCGCTCAGGAATGGCAGCAGGCAGGTGTGAGCGCATCTGCGTGCACAGTGAGGCGAAGACTTTCGGAAGATGGTCTGGTGTCAAGAAGGGCAGTAAAGAAGCCGCTTCTCTCCAAAAAAACATCAGGGACAGATTGATCTTCTGCAGAAAGTATGGTGAATGGACTGCTGAGGACTGGGGCAAAGTCATATTCTCAGATAAAGCCTCTTTCCGATTGTTTGGGGCATCTGGAAAAAGGCTTGTCCAGAGAAGAAAAGGTGAGAGCTACCATCAGTCCTGTGTCACACCAACAGTAAAGCATCCTGAGACCATTCATGTGTGGGGTTCCTTCTCATCCAAGGGAGGGGGCTCACTCACAATTTTGCCCAAAAACCCAGCCCTGAATAAAGAATGGTACCAAAACCCCCTCCAACAGCAACTTCTTCCAACAATCTAACAACAGTTTGGTGAAGAACAATGTATTTTCCATCTCGATGGAGCTCCGTGCCATACGGCAGAAGTGATAACTAAGTGGCTCGGGGACCAAAACATAAAAATTTTGGGTCCATGGCCTGGAAACTCCCCAGATCTTAATCCCATTGAGAACTTGTGGTCAATCCTCAAGAGGCGGGTGGACAAACAAAAACCCACTAATTCTGACAAACTCCAAGAAGTGATTATAAAGAATGGGTTGCTATCAGTCAGGATTTGGCCCAGAAGTTGATTGAGATCCCAGTCGAATTGCAGAGGTCCTGAAAATGAAGGGCCAACACTGCAAATACTGACTCTTTACATAAATGTCATGTAATTGTCGATAAAAGCCTTTGAAACGTATGAAGTGCTCGTAATTATATTTCAGTACATTACAGAAACAACTGAAACAAAGATCTAAAAGCAGTTTAGCAGCAAACTTAGTGAAAACTAATATTTGTGTCATTCTCAAAACTTTTGGCCACGACTGTAGATGGATATTAACCTGAAATAATAATAATAATAATAATAATAATATCAACAATTACATTAAAGATCAGCAGATTATTATTAATTATTATTAGATTTAACATTTGAATTATTTCTACAAACTCTTTAACCGTCGTACTAACGCTGCTAATAAATATTTGAAACACTGAATCCTGCTGCCTGGGTGCACACACTCGGCCTGCCACGACACGCTGCTGGCACTTTATACACACACACACGCACACACACTGATCTGTGTGTTACTGTGAGACTGCGCTCTGTGTGTACACTTCATGTCCTCGCCGTGTGGGCGGAGTCAGGGTTTCAGTTCTGCAGCTGAACGCAGGAAGATTTTGATTTCTAGGAGACACGAGACTTTAGTATTTGTGGTTCACCAGGATGACTGTAGTGTTTGGAAGAGTTCGCCCGGGACACGACTTATAAACAGTGTTTAGTCTCTCTCTCACACACACACACACACACACACACAAAGTTTAAAACACTAATCAGAGTGTAGATGTGCTGAGACTAACTGTTGTCTAATCTTATGACATTACAGCAGACCTGATTGTGTCCTTCATGAGACGCCGTGTGTCCTGATCGTTCCAGTCGTCCACACTCACCGTGTCCTTACGGTCTAGACGCTCATGTTATGATGAAATCATGAGACGTTACAGGACACCTTCAACCTCTCTTAACTCCTGCTGTGTATGTGTGTGTGTGTGTGTGTGTGTGTGTGTGTGTGATAAACTGCCCTCCTGCCCTCACACGTGACCCGAGTCCCCTGTACAACCTCACAAACGTCCCTCGTTATCTGCAGGACGTCCACGGCGCCCCCTGGGACGCTTGCGCGTACAGACGGGACTCACCTGGGACAGGGGCGGCTCGTGCAGGTCCAGCTGCAGCCGCTGCACCACGTCGATAAAGTCCGCGGCGTGGAAACAGACCACGTCTTTGGTGATGCGCGGAGGCTCCATGCTGCTGCGCGACACAAACACACAGTCAAACACAAACCCGTTATACACCTGTCTCTGTGTGTGTGTGTGTGTGTGTGTGTGTGTGTGTGTGTGAGACTCACCCCTCCCCACAGTGCACAGCCTTGAGCACGCCCACCGCCGCTGTCGTCTCTCTCTCGAAGCCCTGCCCGATGTGGTCGGCGTGCGCGCGCGTCCGGTCCTCAAACAGCAACTCACGCGGCTCGCTCGCCCGAGGTAGGTACTGCAGGTTCTTAATCTCATTGGTCGACCTACGAGGGGGGCGGGATTAATCATCATCATCATCATCACTGTTTACATCAGAGTCTAAAAAGGGGGGGGGGGGGGATGGGGGGGAGTGGCATGCTGCGAGGGTCTCACACACACACACACACACACACACACACACACACACCATGTTGCTCCGCCCCCTCTCTCTAAAACACCTTACTTTCCATTTTCTCCAGGTGTGTAGAACTGAACTTGTGTGTGTGTGTGTCAGAGTGACGCGGTTCTGGAGGGGGCGGAGTCACCGAGGCCAACGCACTGCAGTCAATAAATAAACACGCCCCTCCTCAGTCCTGCCCCGTGTATCTCCTCCCCCACACCTGTAGGGGGCGCTTCATCCACACTCATCCACTACACACCAACATCCACGACACACACACACTCCATCACATCTAATAAACCAACACCAATGACACACACACATTTCTGTGACCAGCGTCCTCACACTCACACACTGCTGTTTATTTCTCTGTTTAGGGTTCGAGCACTATGACATCATCCTATGACATCACCATCAGTAAAAGGCCCGTTTTTTCTTCCAAGGATTTTTTTTTTTTTACGCTGATTTTGTTGAAGATCTAGGGTGTGCAGAAGTTATGGCACCCAGACCTGGGTGTTAAAGCGTTACGGTGCTCATGTGGGACCTGAGACAGGTTCCTCCGTCCCTAACACACACCTGGGTCTGTACTCTCACCCTCTCTATACTCCTCATCAACACACCCTGTTCCACACACACACACACACACACACACACACACACATCTGTGCTTAAGGTGGTGAAATAGTGCAGTTCCTCTACAATCATGCAGGTGGAGGAATAGTCCTCTAAAATAATCACCAGGCAGTACAGCGCCCCCGTGTGGAAAGAGACAATTATTGGGAAAAGAAAAAGTGTAAGAGGTGTTACGGTTATGACAACGTATCGGGTGGGGTGTGGTGGGTGTGTCCTGACCCTTCTGTTCAGGTCAGGACAGCCCTCTGGAGGATACGCCTGGGGTCCTGGGAGGTCAAAACTATTGGAACACACGCAGACGTACAGCCACGCATTCGGTGAACAAGTCTGCCCGTTCCGATACTTTTGCCCACCTCGATCTGATCTGTGTGACGAGTGTGTGAATGAACAACCTGATCGTAACTACACTGTGTATCTGTAGATCTCAAACCCACATGTTTCAGGAGCACTGAATAAATGAAGGGCTGTTCCAATACTTTTGCACTGGGCGGTGTATGCGGGTGTGAGGGGCGACCTGCTCGGCCCAGGCTTGATTACACTGCTCTAGTGTTTACTGTGTGTGTGTGAGAGAGAGAGACGTGATGACATCAGTGTCTGCGCGGTTACCTGTCACACACACACACACACAAACGGTTTCAGAACAAAACAAAAACTAATCTCCTAATCTTACACACACACACACACACACACACTCTCTATCTCTGCCTGGATGCTCCTGAGGCTCTAAATAACGTGTTTAAATAAACATGAGGTCAGAGTGACGGCCGGTGCTGCCACCTAGTGGTGTCGAAGGGACGTCACTCACCGGACACCAGCGCAAAACTAATACAAACACTGAGATCTGTGTAGTGCAGTGAGGTGTACTAACTAACGGGCAACGTGTGGACAATACAGTCTTTTATCACACACACACACACACACACACACACGGACAGGAGGCTCACGTGACGAAATAAACCATGTGGTTTGAAGCACACTCGGCTCAGAGATTTAACCCGTTGTGCTGTGTGTGTGTGTGTGTGTGTGTGTGTGTGTGTGAAAGACACTAAACTGATTTATTAAACTATATTTAATACATTTATTTTCGCGCTCACTGTCCGAGTTTTGAGACTTTGGAGGTGTTTGAGGTAAAACGTCGCAGTTCCTTTATGATCCTACAGATGGCGCTCTCTCTCTCTCTCTGAACTATTCACCATCTGTTAGGAGTGAATTATTCACCGAGTCTGTTTATAAACAATCATTATTACTGATGACGGAGAGACGCGCTGATCAGGAACAATGTTAATGTTATAAACGAGATTTATTTAATTACTCATTAAACTTTTTAAAATTATAACAAAATCAGGGAGAAATGTGATATTTATATACTGATGATTTATATCAGGACTTTATATCAGGAGGTGACTGTGATACCTGGACTAAATACAGCCTGACTTAGAAACACTCAAATAAACTCAACTGTGTGTGTGTGTGTGTGTGTGTGTGTGTGTGTGTGTGTGTGTGTGTGTGTGTGTGTGAGAGACCTTTTCCTTTTAAAGGGAGACTTTGGCATGTCTGTGACGGGGATCATCTGCTCCCCGGGTCGAACCCACATGATGGGACCGTCGTCGCTCTCTGTAGGGCTGATCAGGTTCAGACTGGAGAAGGTTCCCCACGGCAGCGTCCGCTACACACACACACACACGCACACACACGATATTAAACATCCTGATGTGTGAACAGAAAGTGAAAAACCGCTGCTGTCCACTTTATTAGGAACACCTATATGTTTATGTGTTGCTGTTCCTAATAAACTGGACGGAGGATGGGTGTGTTTACTTATGAAGAGTCTGACCTCCAGGAACGGAGACTGCTGTAAGAAGCCCAGGAACTCTGGGAAGTAATCCCCCACCTCCTCGTCCACCGCCCCCACCAGGCTGATCTGACGCATGGCACCCGCGCGGTACGTCCCGTGGGAGTACGTCCTCTTTACCTGCACACACACACACACACAAACACACACACACGGAGAGAGAACACACACAGTTAGAGCAGAAACACACACACAGCGCTGCGGGCTGTATGTAAAGCGTTCGCATGTGAAGATTCGCTTTCTGATCCCTTCTGTGTGTGTGTGTGTGTGTGTGTGTGTGTGTGTGTAAGCTATATTTAACAATCTTGCGTTCTAATGCACATGTGTGTGATCTGAAAAAGTCCGAATGGATCAGTCATGCGTTGTCATGGAAACGCCTGAAGCGAGCGCTGTGACCGAACCGGACCGGCTTCAGGAGGAGGCGAGTCAGCATCAGCACCCGTCACCACAGCAACGCATCACTCCAGGTGCCACTCACACGCATAGAGTTTAGAGTATTTCTATCACAGTGGAGTTGTACACACACACACACACACCCGCCCGGACTGTATGTATATAGTTGGATATTTTTCTCCCTAATTTAGTCGTGTCCGATTCCTCCCCGTCACTAGGGGGCTCCACATTAAGGCTACTACTACCACTCAGCCGGGAGGGCGAAGACTATCACGTGTTTCCTCCGAACTGCATCCTGTCGAACTGCTCGCTCACGCACCATTGGGGGCGGAGTCACACACTCGGAGGACAGCGCTAGCCGCTACTTACGCGTGCGCGAGCTCACAGACGCCCCTGAATGACTGTAGGGCCGTGATTGAGAGAGCTCGGCCAATCAGCTCTCTCCAGACCTCCGGTTGCGAGAGGTTACAGCATCACTCGGGAATCGAACCAGCGACCTCCTGATGACAGGGCGAGCAGACAACATTTAATTTCTCTTAAGTGCAATTAATTCACATGGAGTGTGTGTGTGTGTGTGTGTGTGTGTGTGTGTGTGGATTGAGACATCACACCGAGTGTTTGGGTTTCCTGATACGTCATTTGTATCATTACTGTTAAAACAGGTCAAATTTACAGACACACTAACGACGTCACACACACGCAGAACTCACACAACATCCATGTTATTATTATTATTGTTGTTGTTGTTATTATTATTTGGTCACAGAAACCACCTGAAACAACCATAAAAAACAAGATCTATAGATATACAAGATATATAATGTGTGTGTAGACGGAGAGGAGTGTGTGTGTATTTATATATATAATGTGTGTGTAGACGACGAGGAGTGTGTGTGTAGTTATATATAATGTGTGTGTGTAGTTATATATATATAGTGTGTGTAGTTATATATAATGTGTGTGTGTAGTTATATATAATGTGTGTGTGTAGTTATATATAGTGTGTGTGTAGATGGAGAGAAATGTGTGTGTAGTTATATATAGTGTGTGTGTAGTTATATATAGTGTGTGTGTGGATGGAGAGAAATGTGTGTGTAGTTATATATATAGTGTGTGTGTAGTTATATATATAGTGTGTGTAGTTATATATAGTGTGTGTGTAGTTATATATAATGTGTGTGTGTAGTTATATATAATGTGTGTGTGTAGTTATATATATAGTGTGTGTAGTTATATATAGTGTGTGTGTAGTTATATATAATGCGTGTGTGTAGTTATATATAATGTGTGTAGTTATATATAATGTGTGTGTAGTTATATATAGTGTGTGTGTAGTGTGTATAGTGCGTGTGTAGTTATATATAATGTGTGTGTGTAGTTATATATAATATGTGTAGTTATATATAGTGTGTGTAGTTATATATAGTGTGTGTGTAGTGTGTATAGTGCGTGTGTAGTTATATATAATGTGTGTAGTTATATATAATGTGTGTGTGTAGTTATATATAATGTGTGTGTAGTTATATATAGTGTGTGTAGTTATATATAATGTGTGTGTAGTGTGTATAGTGCGTGTGTAGTTATATATAATGTGTGTAGTTATATATAATGTGTGTGTGTAGTTATATATAATGTGTGTGTGTAGTTATATATAATGTGTGTAGTTATATATAGTGTGTGTAGTTATATATAGTGTGTGTGTAGTGTGTATAGTGCGTGTGTAGTTATATATAATGTGTGTGTAGTTATATATAGTGTGTGTAGTTATATATAATGTGTGTAGTTATATATAATGTGTGTGTGTAGTTATATATAATGTGTGTGTGTAGTTATATATAATGTGTGTAGTTATATATAGTGTGTGTAGTTATATATAGTGTGTGTGTAGTGTGTATAGTGCGTGTGTAGTTATATATAATGTGTGTGTAGTTATATATAGTGTGTGTAGTTATATATAATGTGTGTGTAGTGTGTATAGTGCGTGTGTAGTTATATATAATGTGTGTAGTTATATATAATGTGTGTGTGTAGTTATATATAATGTGTGTGTGTAGTTATATATAATGTGTGTGTGTAGTTATATATAATGTGTGTGTGTAGTTATATATAATGTGTGTGTGTAGTTATATATAATGTGTGTGTGTAGTTATATATAATGTGTGTGTGTAGTTATATATAATGTGTGTGTGTAGTTATATATAATGTGTGTGTGTAGTTATATATAATGTGTGTGTGTAGTTATATATAATGTGTGTGTGTAGTTATATATAATGTGTGTGTGTAGTTATATATAATGTGTGTGTGTAGTTATATATAATGTGTGTGTGTAGTTATATATAATGTGTGTGTGTGTGTACACACTGGATCTCTGAAATGTTAAATGAATATAAATATTAAATAACTCTAAAGATCCTGATATTAAAGGTCAGGTGTGTTTGTTGTTGTCTGTATGTAGGAGAGTGTTTTTATACCGCAGGTAACACCGAGCCGGTCCACTGAACACCACCACAGGTATATATCACACACACACACACACACACACACACCTGAGGGAAACACTGCATGTATCACAGCTCAGGTTATTACAACACTTGAGTTTTTTTAATTATCTTTTTATTTATACGTGTGTGTATTTGAGGGAGGAAGAGAGTTTCTGCTCCTGTATAATCTTTCACTCTCAAGTGTGTGTGTGTGTGTGTGTGTTTAGGATTGTAACCCGATCTAGACTGTACACTACTCACTCTTATTCTTATTAATTGCTTATCTATTTTTTATAAGTAAAGTATTAAGTTTATAATGAGATTAAAGTGTTTTGTGAGAATATTTACTGTATAAACTGTAATAATAGAGATTTTCTGAACAAATCCAAAATTCAGGGGTGAACTGAACACCAGACCAGGACGTTTCTAAAACTGTGACACCAACATCACAGACACACGCACACAATAGACACGCGCACCACAGACACGCGCACCACAGACACGCGCACCACAGACACACTAGACACGCACCACAGACACGCGCACCACAGACACACTAGACACGCACCACAGACACGCGCACCACAGACACACTAGACACGCACCACAGACACGCACCACAGACACACCCGCACCACAGACACACCCGCACCACAGACGCACCACAGACGCACCACAGACGCACACGCACCACAGACACACCACAGACGCACACGCACCACAGACACACACGCACCACATGCACGCACACGCACAACAGACCAACTACAGACACACACTTCAGACACACTAGACACGCACACAGTACAGACACACACGCGAACCACAGACAAAGTGACAGTGACACACACACACAAAGTCATACAATGCCAAACACAACATCAGAAGGAAGTATAACACACACACACAGGATTAGAAAAAGCCAATCAGAAGACAAAGTGTCAGAATGTCCCCGCCCCCTCTCGGCTCTGATTGGCTGGAGTGTGAGCAAGCATGACTGTCTGATACTGAGAACAGGAAATGTAAACAAAGCTCGAGTGTTTGTGTGTGTGTGTTAGCGCTAGCACCAACCCCCCACTCTCACTGCTGATCAGATCTAACTCAAATTAAAATCAGTGCCAGAAATGTAAAAATGTACAAGTCTCGAAATAATCAAAGTCTCGAAATAATCAAAGTCTCGAAATAATCAAAGTCTCGAAATTGTAACAGAGAATC
Source organism: Clarias gariepinus (assembly GCF_024256425.1). Classification (NCBI taxonomy): domain Eukaryota; kingdom Metazoa; phylum Chordata; class Actinopteri; order Siluriformes; family Clariidae; genus Clarias; species Clarias gariepinus. Next base: position 32,964,820 of record NC_071111.1, on the reverse strand, counting down.
GCGATGTTTAGAGAATCGTGATGTTTAGAGAATCGTGATGTTTGGCGTCCCCGGGCTCCGCGGTGCGGTGTGAGACTGGCGGCGACTGACCTGAGTGTGGAAGTTGGCCATGGTGGTGGTCTCGATGTCCTTCTTGCCGAGGATCTCCATCTTCACGTGTGAATTTGGGAATTTGGAAGAGAAATAATCCAGGAAGTCGGGGAGGTAGGAGGCGGCGCCGTGGATGATCCCCATGACGTAGTTCGCCGCCCCGTCGGGGTCCTCGCAGAACGACAGGGTGACGAACTCCTGAGCGAACCTCTGCATCTCCTCGGGCGTCAGGACGGCGAGCTCGCGGCTGTAGGCGTGTACCACCAGGGCGCCGCCGTTCGGCTGCTGCTCCACGTGCACGAAGCGCCCGAACTCCAGGCCGTCTATCCCCGGGAGCCGCGAGTGCGGCTGGGCCGTCTTGGCGCCGACGGCCGGGCGGACGGCCCCCTCCCCGGAGCCGGACCTGGAGACGCCGCCGCAGACGCCGCCGAGACCGGCCACGCCCACGCCCTTCTCCTGCTTTACGGTGGGAGTGGGGGAGAGGGAGGGAGACTTGCAGACGGGGAAGGGGGATTTGAACTCCGCCTCGGATTTGGCCAGGAGCGCCGGGAGGTCCGGGCTCAGCAGGGCGGAGTACGGCGTCTGACTCGACTTGCTGTACATCTTGGGCCGCTTCCGCCTCTCCGCCTCTTTGTGTTTCTTTTTCTTTTTCTTCTTGGCCTTTTTCAGCAGCAGCTCCTCTGCGTTGGCCTTCGGTTTCTCCGTATCAGCTAGAAGAGGGCACACAGGTGTGTTAATGAAACCGGAAACTGAAACTGTGTGTGTGTGTGTGTGTGTGTGTGTGAGAGAGAGCGATTGTTCCACGAGTGCAAGTTTCTGTTTTAAACGACCGCGATGTAAGATCTAATCGTCCTGACCTCTCGTCAGCTACAGCGCGTGCGTGTGTGTGTGTGTGTGTGTGTGTGTGTGTGTGTGTGTGTGTGTGTGTGTGTGTGTGTGTGAGATCCTCGCCCTGCAGCACACAGACTGACTGAGCACGCTCTCACTGAGAGTTTATAACCTCATTGCGACTTCCTCTTCGCTAACGCTGCTCTTACGACAGGAAATAATTATTCTAACAAACTCCTCTAGCGGAGTGTGAGGCCTGAGACTGCGGGGAGAGACACACGAGTGTGTGTGTTTCACTGATCACGTCTTCAGGAGTCCCCTGACTGTGAAACACTGCCCACACACACACTTTTGATGTTACTTCACACACACACACACACACACTACACTTTATTTTTATTATTAAATTAAAGATATTAGCGTTAGCGACGCTGCGCGTGTTAGCCGTGCTTTCAGCTCCAACACCTGGAACCTGCAGGAGAACCGTCACATCAATTACCCTGTGGATTACAGCGCAGAGACCTAATAATGACCCTCTGTGTGTGTGTGTGTATACACACAACAAAAGCTGTGCACTAGAACGGAAAAAAATGAAACACGGCTAATTAAACATTAACACTCTGTCACACTTCTGCACCGGGTTGCCAGGTCTCAGGAAAATAAGAAAGAAACTTAATCCTGTCCCCAAACTGGAGAAGGGGATTATTATTATTATTATTATTATTACAGTCGACCCCCAAAATCTGCTGAGGTTACACGAAATGTAAATAAGCCTATTAAATATATACTTTTATGGTTTAAACACTAAAGATTCTCACACATCAATTTAATTTCATTTCAAACTCTAAAGCTTTAATACATTAATAAGAGAGAGTGAAGGCGGAGCCGTGTACCGGACCGTAGGTGTGTTTACCGTAGGTGTGTACCGGACCGGACCGTAGGTGTGTCTCTGTGGTCTCAGTATTGTAGGATGAATACGGTAATAATTCACGTTTCCCTCTACAGCACTAAAACATTTACAGTTTTATATTTTAGACGTAAACCTATCTGAAATTATGTTACTATTCATGTCACAAAATTATTAATTATTATATCGTTCTTAATATTTTAGTGTTAAAACGCGTAAAAAGTTACATATGACCATAAAATAGAAGATGAGAACATTGTGGAGGAGATCTGAGGGGCTGTGAGGAATCATTCGATCATTTCTGAGGAAAGAATCCACGAAGGATTGAGGGCGTGAACTCTGAACTCTGACCTCGCGAGGAGGGTCGACTGGATTATTATTTCCCTTATCCAGAACTACAGATTTAAATGATCTGGATCTTCTGACCCTGATGTTTCCTCCGCAGGTCTACATAACCCTCGTTTACCTGCTCAGCTGTGGATTAACCCTTCACCTGTGTGTGTGTGTGTGTGTGAGTGAGAGACACTCACCTTTCTGCAGCAGCTTCACCTCGCCGTTCTCTCGTTTGATCTCGTTTATCAGTTTGTGTTTCTTCTTCTCCCTCTCCTTGTCCTTCTCCTTCGCCTGCTCCTTGTCTTTCTCTTTGTCCTTCTTCTTCTCCTTCTCTCGCACGCGTTCTTTCTCTCGCTCCTTCAGCTTGTCCTTGATGATGTGTTCTGAAACAGAGGAAAAAGGAACAATTGAAGTACGTGTGTAATAACCTGCTAACTTCTGACACTGGACACAGGGCCACGCTAACGCTCAGGGCTGGCGGTCACACCCGCACGTTACCCTAACACACTGCTACATGGTGTACGAGCCGCGCGTTACTGTTACACACTGTTACACCAGTGTTATAACCCACACACACACTCCTCAGAACGGTGCAGCACATCACCCTGAATCAGTGACACACAGCTCTCGAGACTGCGTTACTACTTTAATATATTTATACTATAATAATAATAATAATAATAATAAAACAAGATTTCTGTGAGGCGTAATAAACACTTCATGTAAATCACTCACACACACACACACTGCTCTTTATCTCAGGAGAATCTTCAGAGAGTAAACAAACAAAAAAACTTCTCTAAAGTGTGTGCTCACTCGCTCACTCTCCCTCACACACACACACACACACACACACACACACACACACACACAGCACTTCCCAAAGCCTGTCACAGTGTCGTGATCATCTCCACAAACTACACATCTAAATTAAAGTTCGTTCCGTTACGTGTGGTGATTTGTTTGTGTGGTTGTTTATGTATCACCTCACTAACACACTAAATCTGATACTCTTCTCCAATTAGTCCTTCAGTTTAATTTATATATAATTGATATATTTTCCCATTTAGGGCAGTAAAACGCTGTAATTCTTCTATTATCCCGATGGCGTTTTCTAAACTAACTAACATGAAAAGTTTGTTTAAGGGTAATAGAGTATAATGTATAAAATCACGACACTGACAGTATCTCGATACACACGACTCCACACCGAGTCTACAGCTGCGTCGAAGCCCCAGAGCCCTCGGACACGCCCCCACACGTTTCAACAGAACGTTAGAAACATGCTTAGTAGATAATTTAATGTTTAAAAGCTAAAAAATATATATTATTTAAAAAAATTTACTTAACTTTTTTATAATAAATTTTTTTTTTTAAGTTATAAATTTCACTATTTATTATCAGGACATCTGTATGTATAAAAAAAAAGGTTTTGTCTGTACATGGGGTCAGAACCCCTTCTGTGATATTTATACGTTGTAAAACCAGCGGCACACAAAACTGTCCGTCTAGACGTTACTGAACCTCCTGCAGTTCTTAGATCTCTGTCTGAAGTTTAATCTGCACCATCAGTGAATCTAAATGTGGAGTAAAAGTGATGTTATGAACAGTTACGTGTGTGATTTAATAATCTACTGTAAAATAATCTCCTAATGCGCTACTGTCTCAATGTAAACAAACACCTGCACCAATAGATATTAATTAGAAAAGATAAAGTGAATATTTTGACTGGGATTAGTTCATATTTTCACTTTGGCTGAAATAACAGCGCTGAAGTGGTATAAGTGAATTTTAACACGCTGGAGTGGTTTTAAGACAAAACTTCATCTTTATCCTTTGATCTACTTTTTCCATTTCTCATCTGTGATTCACTCTCCGATTACCGAACAGGGAGTGTATTTGTCTGAGCACCAAAGAAGGACAACTTAGTGTAAACAAGGCGTAAGATACTCAACCTTACAGAATGGGATTTCTTTGTATTAATAAGTTAGACAGAGAGTTCTGCTGTACAGAGAGACACACAGACATGGACGTGGGCTTCAACCACAAATAATAATAATAATAATAATCATAATAATCATAATAATATCACTGATTACATTAAAGATCAGATCAGATTATTATTAGATTTAACATTTTAATTATTCCTACAAACTCTTCAGCTGTTAATGATGTGTACTAACACTAGTGTATAATAAAACATCCAGCACTAACACTGAGTGTGTGTGTGTGTGTGTGTGTAAAATAGTGAATTAGGATTATAATTGTGTTTCACAACCCAAGTCACACATGTAATTCAACTCACACACACACACACTTTAAGGACACTAAAAAGTCCCACAGCACCTGTGGAGCCACACAAACACACACACACACACACACCTGTGGTTGCCTGGCTGCAGTGTGTGTGTGTGAGCAGGTAAAGGTAATGTGTTTATTTCTACACACACACACACGAGGAGCCTCACTGCTCAGACCTGCTGTCACACACACACACACACACAGTGAAGTTACTCAGTACTGAGGTAAACACATGTACACACGCTAACATTCAAATCACACACACACACCGTTTTCACGTTAATGTTTGGATTAGTGTGTGTGTGTGTGTGTGTGTGTGTGTGTGTACATCCTGAATGACAGTAAAACACACTCCAGATAA
>NC_071111.1:31935000-32022500 GCF_024256425.1 Clarias gariepinus | reverse complement strand
TGTTGTGTCTGGTCTCTTATGACATTGTTGTGATGTAATCCTACACCAGTTTCCTGTTTTTGCTGGTTTATTATTATATTCTGTCTTAAACTTCCGCTACAGTCGATATCCCATAATATCCCTTTAGTGGACCTGCCCTGGACCTGTGGGTCTCTGTCTCCTCTCGTTCTCTCTCTCTCACTCCATCGCGTCCCAGGAAGGCATCGTTATTTCCTAAGCGGCTGTAATTAATTAGCTCTGACGCGCGGAAGCTGTGAGAGGTAACGCGTCAGGGTTTCCCAGGCGGTCCTGCGGTCCTGCGGTCCTCCTGAGCCGGAGCTGAAGCGAGCCGTGCCGTGTGTACCGCGTACGTCAACCACGTGTGAATGGGTTCGAGTTAGAACGAGAGGATGATGATGCTGATTGAAAATTGATAGTATGACTAATGATGTCACAGTGCATGTGTGTGTGATGGGATACAAACACACTCATTTACACACTACAGGCAATCTGAGGACGCCAGTTAGTCTAATCTGCATGAATTTGGACTGTGGGAGGAAACCAGAGTACCAGGAGGAAACCCACCACACACTGGGAGAAAACACACACACACACACACACACACAGACACACAGGCCCCGAGGCGGGAATTAAACCCAGACCCTGGAGGAGGTGCAAGGCCACAGTGCGCATACAGTATTGTGCAAAAGTCTTAGCCTCCTCCTCCACCTCCTCCTCCTCTCCAGCACACTCAGTAAAACCTCCCAGTTTACAGTATACACTGCATCGAACACTACCGGTTATTTTCACCCTGAACCCTGACTCTGTTTATTCTCTGTAGAAAACCTCCCCTTATTCCATGTTTTTGTGGTTCCCAACATGTGTCCTGGTAGGTGTTACTGAGCGTGCTGGAGAATAAGACTAGGTTCCTTTTGCTAACGTTTGTGCTAGAGATACCGCGGTGCTCACAGTACTGTGTGTTTCTTTTTAAAGCCTCCACAGGTTTAACTCGATGTAGTGCTGAAGTTACGCAACCTTGACCCTAAAAAACAAACGACTCTGTGCAAGAGTGAAAGAATGTAAACTGAAGTAAGAACGTTGAGAGAGCCGTCCTGTAACAGCCTGACACCTGCTCTGATTGCACCATCAGCTGGCTGCGTTACAGACGGGTCGAGTTACAGACGGAACTAAAGTGTGTGTTCTTTCCCCTGGGATTGGACCGGAGCATGTCGCCCGTGCACACCTGGAGCGATGTTGAAGGTGAACACGTTCGCCCGGGGGTTCGGGTCCCTGCGCTTTAGATATTGTGTTATTGCACTTTGGCAGTTTGTTCTCAGTGAGGGTTCGAGAGCGTCGCTGGCACTGACGCGCACACGGCTCATGAACCTCACCCAGCAGGACCGGGCTGTCTCTGAGTCACCACGCTGACTCCGCCCCCTCATCGGAGCGTGAGTCAGTCACTGCACTGGGACCGTAGCAGCTCTCGCTCTGTGTGTGTGTGTGTGTGTGTGTGTACGATGTGTACCTACAGTGTTATCATCTCCAGTAGCAGTTAGTGTTACAGTTAAATCTGTTCTTTTAATAATTCATTTTATTTCATGTGTGTGTAGACAGAGAGAGAGAGTGTGTGTCTGTGTGTGTGTTGTGTCTCTTTGGGTCAGTGTGTGTGTGTGTGTGTGTGCGAACCTGAAGGTGTTGCAGTAGGTTCTTGTATCTGAAGATGATTTATTCCTGTAACACACACACACACACACACACACTGTAAGCAGAACACGCACACACTAGACCAGTGGTGTAGAGTTGTAATGGTGTTCACACTGTAAGGAGAACACGCTCCTCCACCAGTCTACAGCTCTCACACACACACACACACACACACACACACACACACTTCAGTCTGGCTTCCTAATGGAGATGTATAGTAAAGTCTGAAGCTCCTCCTCCTCCTGCACGGACACTACACACTCCAGTTCTCCTCCCGTTTCTCCCGCACTGTTCCAGATCTGTACATTTGCAGGCCGTATGCAAATGTTTGTCCCAGTTTTCCCCTGATGCCAAGGACATAAAGACACTGTCTCTGACTGCGGGCTCAGAAACACAGCCGCACGCTCTCTCCAGATGAACTCCTGATGAGGGAGTGTTCGTATCCCATCATAGAACAGATAACCACGTCCCAGGGTTCGAGTAAAGCAGAGTGCCGCTTTAATTGTCTCGGCGCTGGAACCCGATGCTAATCTGAGGTGTGTGGAGAGGAACGTGTTTAAGCCCAAGTGTTTGGACACTCTGGCTGGAGATTAAGTAAAGCTGATTATCTGAGGATTCCTGTGTACAGCGCTCGCTCGTCAGGACACCAGACGCGCTGCAGGCTTTAGGACAGCTAGCCACGCCTCCACAGTCAATACACAGGAACATCAGCACCTGGAGTTTAGCTGTAAAGATCTGTAATCTGGACTGTAGATTTACTGTACGTTGGACACACTGCAGTAATCTGTCTCTATTAACCCTGAAGTGCATGTGTGATACACAAGACCAAACCTGCTGGAGACACTTCCACTAGCCGCTGTCTCTGAGGTGACCTTGCGTGTCCTGTACAGTCCGGTTCCTCTCACGGTTCATTCCCCATGTTGTCTCACCACTCTCCCCTCACTCTCCCCTCACTGTCCCACCACTGCCTCGCCTCCATTGCCTCGCCGCCACTGCCTCGCCGCCACTGCCTCGCCGCCACTGTCCCCTCACTGTCCCCTCACTGTCCCACCACTGTCCCCTCACTGTCCCCTCACTGTCCCACCACTGTCCCCTCACTGTCCCCTCACTGTCCCACTACTGCCCCACCACTGCCCCACCACTGTCCCCTCACTGTCCCACCACTGTCCCCTCACTGTCCCCTCACTGTCCCACCACTGTCCCCTCACTGTCCCCTCACTGTCCCACTACTGCCCCACCACTGCCCCACCACTGTCCCCTCACTGTCCCACCACTGTCCCACCACTGTCCCCTCACTGTCCCCTCACTGTCCCACTACTGCCCCACCACTGTCCCCTCACTGCCCCCTCACTGTCCCACCACTGTCCCCTCACTGTCCCACCACTGCCCCACCACTGCCCCACCACTGTCCCCTCACTGCCCCACCACTGCCCCACCACTGTCCCCTCACTGTCCCCTCACTGCCCCCTCACTGTCCCATCACTGTCCCCTCACTGCCCCCTCACTGTCCCACCACTGTCCCCCCCCCAAAAAAAAGAAGCAAGACATTTAGTAAAGACATGTAAATAAAGTAAAATCTGAAATATATAGACCTATATATAGAATATATTAAACCTCATTAAAACTTAATTTATGATTCCTTTTGGCACCGGCTGCTTTAAAACCCAAACTGAAAGCGTCTCTCTTTCCTTCTGCTGAAAATACTTCGTATGCTGAGACCAATTTCTTGCAAATATTTAAGGTAGGGTGTTTATATGCTGAGGATCTTATTCTCACAGTCTGGTACAAACCGCTCTCACTGAGGCTCAGAGTCTGCAGGAGAAACCAGAGCTTCCGAGTCATGACACCGGCATGAAGCACGAACCCTGCAGACGCAGACACACTGATCGTTTCCTAAGAAAAAGAAAAGGATGTTGATATTTCTGTAAAGTGTCGGTTTGTTATGAAAGCGTATGTCATACACATGGCACTGCAACACATTCATATTTTAAGCAGTGCTGCTAAAATATTCAATAAGGACCGCTAGTGCTACTGGTGTAAAAAGATGGAACCGTGTGTGTGTGTGTGTGTGTGTGGGAGTGTGTCAGTAGGAGTAGATGATTGCTTCTCCATCAACTCTTATTCACACGGCCTGTGTGGGAGTTGGAAACGATCTCCTTGTGCTTCAGCGTGATGGCGGTTACAAGACCCTCAGTCACTTGTCATTCTCCTGGGGAAGTAAATTACACTGTGTGTCAGAGTGTGTGTGTGTGTGTGTGTGTAAGAGAGAGAGGAGCAATAAAGGAACCTGTAAGTGTGTGTGAAATGAGATGTGAGCACATAAAGATGTGGAGGATTGATTGTGTCCGCACTCACAGTGAGCTCACACACAGATTACTGTCACATACATGACGTCTGTTCATCTGTTTAATATTTATCGTCTGTTTAAGTCTGCAGGCACCAACACGCTCCCTAACGTAAACATTCGGCCGCTGGGTCTCTCAAAGCGCCCTCTGCTGGGTGAAGTGTTCACGGCTCTTTCTCCTGTAGCGATCCTGTTCTTGCATGCAGACCGCGTTCACTCTTCCTGTCTCCTTCGCGCGGTCAACAGCCGTCTGAGGGACGGGGCTCAGACCCAGCCGATGTATTTGCCCTTTCAGCCTCTGCGCCAGTTCCGCGAGATGCCATGGCAGTCATGTAATGCTGTACAACCGCAAACCCCACAAAGCCCTCATTTCAGTAAGGGCTGAGCGAGCGAGTGAGTGAGTGAGCGAGTGAGCGAGTGAGTGAGGTTTACTGTGTGTGTCTGACTCTGCTGCTTTCCCCGGTGTAGCGAGTTCTCCGGGTTTAGGCTTGTTTAATCACCCGCGCTCCCAGGCTATGGGCTCGGTGCCATGTGCGGTGTTTTAGAGCTTTGAGTGCTTTTTCTCTGCTTCCCAGCTTTGCTAGTTCTGTCTCCTGCCGTATAAGAATTCGAGATGTCTAGAGGGATCTGATTTGACGCTCATCTACAAAGGAAATACTTTCTTGTCTTTTCATCCTTTCTCAAAGAAATCTTAAGTTTTCCTAAAGAATGATAATAATAATCATAATAATCATAATAATAGTGTAATGAACGTTTTTACGTAGTGCTGCCAGATGTGTCCACATGTCCATCAAACTCAGCGGTGAAAAATCCCTGACACGGTCGCGTGTACTCAGTTTTTCCTTTCGCCCTGTGCAGTCTGTGCGCGGCAGTAAATTACACCGGGAGGATAAAATAACGCTGACACGACATGCTCCTTAATCCTCAGGTCTGTTGACAGATGGAGAGGAAAACACTCGACTTTACGCCTCTGAGGCCTCTTTTATAAAACACGTGTCAGATGATTAGATTCGATATCAAACGTCATGCGAGGAACCGGATACAATTCCCTGAAATATATACGAGGGTGTTCAAGTCAAACCAGGACTGGTGATGAATTTCTAGTGGATGAAGGCGTGAAACAGGAGAGTGACATTTACAGAAGACTTCAAACACAGTACGGTGATGAGACTCTCAGTGGCAGTAAGACATTGGACCGCCGCGAACGTTTAAATGGAGCCCATCAGTGAACGACGATCCCAGCTCGGAGAGCACTGCAGACGTTCCCTTCAACATTCAGCGGGTGGAATGTCTGATCCTTAACGCCGATCCTTCTTATCCGCCGACTTTCGGAAGAAAAACATCTGTGTGTATGAACTGTACACACACTCATTCACCAACACCACTTGCACGTTACAGGAACTCGGCTGGGAGTTATCACCCGTTCAGTCCTAAGACATCACCCCATGTTTGGGAAAGACATTAAAGGAGTTCCTGGGAGGCCAGCGTTTCAGGCGTGAACCATGCAGAGCAGTAGATAAGTGCAGTAGTGTATCAGGGGGTTATATAGAGAAATAAAGGGAGCTTTTACTTTCAGAACTGTCTTCTGTTATTCTGTACAATCAAGAGTCCCAGTTTGACTTGAACACCCCCCCTACAGTAAGTAACACAGATGGTCAGGTGGATATTTTTGGCTCTACCATCATGCAGGAGACTACTCTGATCTTTAAAAGCAAGCTGAAGATTTTATATAAAACATTGTGTTCTTGTCAAACTCAGGAAAGCGTCACACACACACACACACACACACACACACACACACACACTCTCTGATGTGTACGGCACCCTAATCGGATCAGACGTCTCTGCGAGTCGAGAGCAGACAGCTCCATCTTTCATCAGTGCCAATTTCATCTCAACAAAGTAGACAACTATCATATGACTGAAGTTATCCTGCTAACTCTGAGCTAGAACTCGCTTAGCTTTCTAATTAAACACCGGCTGAAATTTAAAATCAAGAAACTAGCTCACTGATGTTTTACTGCCGAGTCGCCTGTAACGTTCATCCGCGCCTCCGCTTTCAGATTCTGATGTTGTCGTTGTGAAGCATTAGATCCTGAACATCCTGAACAAAACCACAGAAGTAATTGGACAGCTGACTGAGTTTGATGTCCAGGTGTGGTGGGATTCTTCGAGATTTCCTGAGAAGTTGAAGAGAATAAAGTTCTGCAGTTGATTCCCAGTGTTGAATTTGTCATGAAGTCCAGAGAGGTGCTGATGCAGAGGAAGACATCATTAGTTGGAAATTAAACGAGTACAAAGAAAACGGACCAATCAGAGACAAAGACAGCAGAAAGTTGGAGTGTCCAATAGTCTTTTACACTTACAGCATTTGGCAGATCAGTTTATTTAGAGTGACTTCTAAATTTGAGCAGTACAGTGTTAAGGGCTCAACACTGGCCATTTGGTGGTGGTGGGGCTCAAACCAACTAGGTGCTTACTGCTAACTGCTGTATCTGAGTGTGTAAATACACAAGGGTACATAAGTATGGATAATAACAATAATAATGTGAACGTGGCCAGTGGAGGAGGGGAGGTGGTTGTTCCTGGACACGGTACTAATCAATCGTCCCTAATGTGAAAGCGCCCTGAATCATCAATCAGGTTGGTCAGTTCATAAAAAGATCAAATGCACCGCTGAGCTCAGCAACTCCTGAAGACCTGAAAGATCAGAGAAGATTACTAAAGTGGATGATCACAGGAGTCCCTCATTGGTAAGAAAAACCCCTTTACCACATCTAGCCAAGTCATGAACACTCCAGAGGACGTACTGTAAGTGTACCCTCGTCAAAGTCTACAGTCAAGAGACACATTCAGGAAGGTGCATGCACAGGGTTTACCTCAAGATACGGACCACTGGGAGCAGAACATCTGAAAAATATCTGGAGATGGGGGCTCCAGGCAGATCAAGCTAAGATTTACTTCATGAAGAAATGATGCAGATGGAAGAATATGCAGAAGGAAAGGAAGGCCTCATGATCCAAAGTGTACCACATGATTATTAGACATGGTGGAGGCAGTGTTACGGTGTCATGTGTGTGGAACTGGCTCTCTGGGGTTTACTGATGATGTGACTGCGGGTAAAAGCAGCAGGATGAAGTGTAAAGAGCTCTACATTACAATCAGATTCAGTCCAGTGCTGTAAAACTGATAAAATGGCCATCATGCACATTAAAAAAGCTGCTCTTGGTTCTTTGTCACCGAGGCACAAACTGAAGGTCTAGAGTAGACCAAGCAGTTCTGGCTGAAATTTGATGTGGATCTCCTGGTAAACATGAAACATTCAGGGTTTTTTTTATAAGAATATGACTATTGCACTGCTTATGTGGACATAAGTATTTGTCCAAACCTGCAGTGACATTGTACACTTCAGTATGGAGTCTGTCCCTCTTTTGCAGCTCTAACAGCTTCCACTCTCCTTGGAAGGCCGTCCACAAGATGTTTCTGTGAATTCGTGTCTGTTTATTCTGTAGAGCGTTTATTAGGTCAAACACTGATGTTGAGAAGGTCTGGCTCACAATCTCTGTTCCAGTTCGTCCCAAAGGTGCTCGATGGGGTTGAGGTCAGGGCTCCGTGTTCGGGCCGCTCGAGTTCTTCCACACCGAACTCATTAAACCGTGTCTTTACTGTATAGTCCTTGCTTTGTGCACTGGGGCAGGTTGGAATAGAAAAGGGCCTTTCATGGATCGTTGGAAGCAGAGAATCGTCCAAGTTGTCTTTGTATGCTAAGAGGACCTGATTGAAACACCTGAATTCAATAATGAACAGATTTGGACAGATACTTTTATCCATATGGTGTAATAACCTTAATCATTTAACATTGTTTAGATAAACTGTATTTGACCCTGTAGCACACACACACACACACACACACACACACACACACACACTCTCAGTTCTGTATTTCTCTTTCAATTTCAGATCTTTTTTATCCTTTAGATGTTCTCATGAGTCGAGCTCCATGCCACAGTGTGTGAGTAAAGCTGGTGTGAGCTCTGACTACCAACTACTCCATGTTCAGGGAGTAATGTTGCATTAACACACATCTGAGCACTTTTTGTCTTCAAGTGTGTTATACTGTGTAGCACACGCTAGGCAGCGTACAGACGTGTTCAGGTGTGACATCTAGAGCACTGTTCAGGAGGACGAGGAGGACGGTGCATCACTTATTACAGGTTCAAAATGTAAAGGTTTTGATCTTCTAGTCAGACAGCGCTGCATCACGATAAAATAAGAGGCCTTTGTGTTTTCCGGCGCGTTGTTCTCCTGCACTCGCTAATCATGACGCTGGTGCACTCTTGACCTGCGTCTGGTTCAGGATGTGTTCTATAAGAGGCGCACACTCTGTAATATTATAATGGCGCATACACACACACACACACACACACACACACACGTTTGCACATTGTGTAGGACAAGACATTGGTATTTAACCTGAACAAAAGAGATGGACAAAAACACACAGGATGTTCATGAGCAGAGCGGACGAGACACTTCTGGAATGTGGTAGAGCCTCCACTCCTGTCTCAGACGTCTCGTCTGCAGGAGGCATTATGGCCGGTTTGTTGTCCCTAAATCTCCCGTTGAATGTTTGTGCCTCGTCTGCCATGCGCGCAACGTGCGGCAGTCCTGTGGCTTCCCGCAGACACCGTTTAGATTAAAGACGGTGTTTAACGTGATGACATGATGACCAGTCAGGGGAAACTGCGGCTTGAACACACACACACACACACCTAGCACAGGGTTTCTGTGATGCACACACGTCGCGTGGCGGTGCGACTGATTTGTATGTTTGTACGTTTCGGTTTATGACCTCATCCTGTTGCTTCTAAAGGTCTTGGTAATTATTTCGCATCACTTGTTACAGTGTAAAATGAATTCATGTCACTCTGTATGTATAGGAAAGACTGACACTAGTCCTGCACGTCTCCTGCATGTCTCCTGCACGTCTCCTGCACGTCTCCCCTTGCTGCAGGCGCCCTGGATTCGTGCACTACGCCCTGGTCATCTGGAGCACAACACCGAGTGAAATGTTTCTCAAAGACTCGCTTGTTCTAGCATTAATAAATAAGCGAGTGTGATTCCTGGTGCTAATGTTTAAGCGCTCCTCACGTGGCAGCGCCTCCCTCCTCAGGGGCGGCGGGACTCGGCCCACACGCTCTCCTCCTCCCGGGCCTCCCAGTCCGCTCAGGCTAATGTGCAGCGTAATTGAAATGTGCTCTGACTTTAAATCTTCTTAATAACCGTAATTCTGGCTGCATGTGGAACAGCACACACACACACACACACACACACACACACTCTGGGGTACGGAGAAAACGAAACCCCTCCCTCCGGTTCCTATCCTTACCGCGGCGAGTCACTGCATGCACCCTGTTCTGAAATGATTCAGTCGCTCATTATTCACGTTGCGTTTGTTCATCTGCTGGAGCTCTGCGAATGGCATCTCTGAGCAAACAAATGTCCCATAAAGACCAACGAGGAAGATTGATCTGCTCAGATTGGTTTCCAGCGCGAGGCCTCGGTTCCCCCACGGGCTGGAGCCGGCCTCGTATAAATTCCCACCTCTCTGCATTTCCTTTAAACGTACTTGCATTGAAAGACTCCTTGTTAGAAAACACTTTTACGAGCGCTAACGCACTGCCAGCACAGGAAAGAGGAACTCGGCCAGAAGGCAGGCGTGCGTGCGTGCGTGATGCTAATTGTGGCCTTGTAGCTCGCACATGTTAGTGGAAGTGTTGCTTTCATTTGAGTCAGCGTACGAGAAGCTCTGGGTGAAGTTCAGCTGGTCCCGGATCAGCACTGATGTCGTCAGGATCGCGCACTGATTTCAGTTATGATTAGCATTTCCTGCTCCTCCCTGACACCACCCGCTAATTATAGCCTGGGTCTGGACTGCGGATCTCACACACACACACACACACACACACACTAGTGTTAGTGTAGGATACAGTGTTACTGTGATGTACTGTTTATTCAGTCTTGCTGTTTGTGTGTGTGTGAGAGAGAGAGAGCCTGCATGCGTTTGTGTCGAAAAGGAAAACTGAAAAATTCCGTATATTGAAAATAATAATTGCAAAACCAAACCCCAAACTGGAATCATACGAGTTTAATCCGCTCCGGAGGCGAGTTCTTAAGCTGAAGTGTTGTATTGTGAAACACAATGTCCCATAGGAAATAATGTAAATACAGATAATTTGTTCCAGCCACCCAGTAATAACAATCAAAACATTTAGCATAGACATGTAAATAAAGTGAAATATGAAATAAATAGACATTAAACCTCATGTAACATTAATCTACGATTCCTCTCGGCACCGGCTGCTTTAAAAATGAAATCTGAAAGCGACTCCCTTTTCTTCTTTCTGCCGCTCATATGCAAAAAATGCTTCGTATGCCGGGGAAAATTTCCTGCAAGATTTCAGTTATCGTGGAAGTTCTGAGCGGCGGGTCGTCCATATGCTGAGGTTCCGCTGTGTTTGTACTTCTGACACAAATCTCCCGTGAGTAGGGCACAGCGCTGCGTCCTCTTTGGCCAGCTTTTGTCTTCTTGTGCTTTTGTCTTCTTTTGTGTAGTAGATAATACACACTTGAACATAAACACGATCAGGTGTTAAGGTTCTAGCGCTTTTTATCCAGAAGAATGCACTTCCTCCATTTTCTTGTCCGGTGAAGCTCAACAGATTAACGAACAGCTGACCAATGAGGACGCAGCGCTGGAACATCTGCACACATCAGGGCTTCGTGTCAGAAGTACAAACAACACTGAACAAAGAAGAGAAGATAATATTGTATTATAATATTGTAATTCATTTATTTATATATATATATATATACTTTTCTTTTTTTTTGGTATCTTGCCGTGTGAACTCTGCACTGTAGTGTAGAACAGTAGGTTCTTGTGCATGAATGGTCCCAGGAGAGGAACCCACACCGGTCCCCTGCTGTTGTAGTTCGTCCACCTGGTGTCTGATGTCTTGTGTTGTTTTTTTTGCACACTGCACTTATAATCTGTGATTATTTCAGTCTCTCTATCCTTCCTGGCAGCTCGGAGCAATCTGGCCGTTTCCTCTGATGTCTCTTATCAGCACAGCGCTTCCACCCAGATCAGACGTCTCTGAAAAACTCAGACCAAACCATCTGGTACCAACAAGCGTGGCGGTTAAACTCACCGAGATTACACTTTCACTCCTTCTGATGTTCGATGCGAATCTCTCGGCCTGTGTGTGATGGAAGGTGTTGTGCTGCTGCCACGTGATCGGCTGATCTCTGTTACAGCTGGGTTTATAGACGATGCAGTGATACTGTACATACAACGTGCTGACTCTGGTGTGTGTGTGTGTGTGTGTGAACGAAGCCGGGGCCAAAAAAAAAAACTTTGTTCATTTCTATGGTAAAGACAGACAGACTTTGCCTTTAATTGCATTTTATTTCAACTCTTCATATCATTCTGGAGTTTATGCAGTTTTTCATCATAAACACTGAGGCAGCAGACTTTGTGAAAATCATCACTTGTGTTATTCTCAAAACTTTCATCCCTTGCTGTTGGTAGCACAGTCCTCTTGAACTGCTAACGATGCTAATACACAGCACGGCTAATCTAAACATACTATGCATGCATCAAACATGCGTTTTCACACGTTTTCACTTTGTTGAAATATGAGTTCATTTTAGCCGCTGGCCGTAATGCAGGACACACGGGCTGCTAATGAGCACGGGGTCGGGGGGTATGGGGGTCGAGGGGCTGATGGACAGGGGGCTGAGGGGCGGGGCACTGAGAGGCGGGGCGCTGAGGGTCGGGTTTTTTAATCAGAAAAAAGTGATTGTTTTTGATGAATACGCCTCTAGACCAGTGATTTCTAATTACAGTCATATTTATAGCTAGAAGAGTATTTAAGGTGTACAAAAACATACATCGTTTTAATATAAGAAGCTTAAAGTAATGTAAAGTACTACGTTAAAGATCAACATTCATCAAACCTACAGTGAAACCTTACTGCAGTGCTGTGTGTCCACTCTCACACCGGACTTAAATACATACGTCACTGGTTTATATTATTTTATTATATTATATTATATAACCTTTGTGTGTGTGTGTGTGTGTGTAAAAGCTCTCACTGAATTCCTCACGGTGAGATATATGTCCTGGGATGCTCTTATTTATTTATTATTTATTTGTTCTAGCTGGGTTTGATGTACAGCATGTAATAACTCCTGGAGTCCAGCAGGGGGAGCTGGTTCCTTATTCATCTCCAATTAAAGGAAGGCTTTAATTCAGCTTGCACCGTGAACCGCTGTAATGTGTGTGTCAGTGTGTTATGGGTTTTTTTTGCTCCACATTGTGTTACTTGTATTTCGACGGTGATCTACACGCTGTTTGTGTCTCACTCGGCCTTCCTTTATCTGCGTCTGCAGACTTTTAATTTAAACCAGATGTTCCTTCTTTAGTGAAGCTAAAGTAAATAATGGAAAGACTGCACGCCGTATAATCTGTTAATAATAATAATGAAAGAGTTATTACTGAGCCAAGGTGGAATAAAATGTCGAGAATCATCCGGACTAATCGAACATCTGGATCCACAGGATTTTACTCTGCACAGTTTTCATGTAAAGGGAAGGAAACCGAACCCCAGTCCAGTCCTGTGACGACACTGCAGTCTGTTAAAATAAGAATAATTAAAGATTAAAGAAGGAGGTCTGGTGTAACCAATACATTACAGAAAGACTAGTTGCATAAGTGCTTTACAGGCATGAAGTCAGACCTGGACTCATTGAGTCACGCCTCTGTGCAGTCTCTCAGACACACACACACACACACACACGCAGCTCTCTTTTCTGCTTATTTCCTTGACGAGACTGACTCATGGTGATTCCGTTGATTTTTGATCACATGGCCACAGTGCGCCGGACTGTAATGGTGTGTGTGAGTGTGTGAGAGACACAAGGAACATCTCACGTGAAGATGAAACACAGCTCAGGAGGCTGTAATGATCATAGCAGACCCCAGGCTCCTGAACATGACCTGATCCAGGAGGTTCTACACCAGGTTCCAGACTCTTCTCAGACCGTTTCTCCAGTTCATCTCTCCGAAAATGCGAAAGGAAAAACATTCAAGCTAACTTTGCTCTTTAACGTTGGTCCTTCACTGAACATCACATTACACACACACACACACACACACACACACACACACACACACATTGTGACATTTCTAACACGCTGATTAAACTCTTGGAGATGCTCCAGTCTCTAAAGATCTCCCTATCATCTCCACTACTAGTCTAATATCTCTCTCCTCTTTTTTTTCTCTTCCATGTCCTGCCTGGTTTTGTGATCACCTGCAGGTAAGCTTCATCTCTTTTCCATATTCTGAGCTGCTGTTATTGTTGACTTTTATTTTTCAGGAAAAACAGGATTATCATACACGAATCCTGGCGTTAAACCTGTGTGTGCTGCGCCGGTGCTGCGCGGGTTCTGCGTTACGGCCGGTGGCTGATCGGCTCGGGTGAACACTGATGGTGTGGTGAATTCTTCTGAATCCCAAAACATCTTGGTACCTTGCGGGAGCATTTACACCAGAACCCTTTCTCATCCATCCTGTCCACACGTGTGGGCGTGGCCTTGTTTTAAAGAGAAGTTGTAGTAGTGATGTCTGACTCCTAAAGCTAGCTACCGTAACATACAGTTCATAACGAACACATCAGTCCATGGTTAGATTTACATGTTGCTTGGATTCTTGTATATTTTTCTGTACGTTCTGCATTCTCAATGTATTCATGTTTATTGAGATAACATTACAGTGTAACAAGTTGTGGAATAAACTGCAGACTGTTTCATCTTCAGGACTCAACCTGTCTCTCTTACCCTCTGGACTTCCCCCCTTCCGGTCTCAGGTCCTTACCCTCCCAGTCTGGGTTCTTTACCCTCCCGGTCTGGGTTCTTTCCCCGTCCGGTCTCAGGTCCCTACCCTCCCGGTTTCAGGTCCTTACCCTCCCAGTCTGGGTTCTTTACCCTCCCAGTCTCAGGTCCCTACCCTCCCAGTCTGGGTTCTTTACCCTCCCGGTCTCAGGTCCTTACCCTCCCAGTCTGGGTTCTTTACCCTCCCGGTCTCAGGTCCTTACCCTCCCAGTCTGGGTTCTTTACCCTCCCAGTCTCAGGTCCCTACCCTCCCAGTCTGGGTTCTTTACCCTCCCAGTCTCAGGTCCCTACCCTCCCAGTCTGGGTTCTTTACCCTCCCAGTCTGGGTTCTTTACCCTCCCGGTCTCAGGTCCTTACCCTCCCAGTCTGGGTTCTTTACCCTCCCAGTCTCAGGTCCCTACCCTCCCAGTCTGGGTTCTTTACCCTCCCAGTCTGGGTTCTTTACCCTCCCGGTCTCAGGTCCTTACCCTCCCAGTCTGGGTTCTTTACCCTCCCAGTCTGGGTTCTTTACCCTCCCAGTCTGGGTTCTTTACCCTCCCAGTCTGGGTTCTTTACCCTCCCGGTCTCAGGTCCCTACCCTCCCGGTTTCAGGTCCTTACCCTCCCAGTCTGGGTTCTTTACCCTCCCGGTCTCAGGTCCTTATCCTCCCAGTCTGGGTTCTTTACCCTCCCGGTCTCAGGTCCTTCCCCCCTCAGTCTGGGTTCTTTACCCTCCCAGTCTGGGTTCTTTACCCTCCCGGTCTCAGGTCCCTACCCTCCCGGTTTCAGGTCCTTATCCTCCCAGTCTGGGTTCTTCACCCTCCTGGGTTCTGTACTCTCCTGTTATTGGGTCTCGGGTTTTTTCCGCCCCAGTCCTGAGTCTTTTATTGCCCAATCTCAGGACTCTCAAGCTCAGAACTGCAACTCTCCCAGTTTTGGGATGTTCCTCTCCCAGCCTCAGGGACGTGACGCGCTTTATGTTGATGCTCTGTGGTACTCATGTTACTGGGAAACTGCAGAACACTAGAGGAGTGTGTTCCTTTGTCACAATGTGCTGCCCTCTGCCAACAGCGTGTGTGTATGTGTGTGTGTGCATTAGAGACAGATGGTCGCCATGGCAACTAGACAGAGGTAGTGTAGAGATGGCATTGATGGTTGTGGTTCATAATCTCTCGGTCTCTCCTCCTCTCTCTGCCGTTCCCTCTCTCTCCTTTATTCCTCTTTATAGAACTGTAGATACGGGATTAACGTTAGATTCACGCTATGAAGAGGTTTTTGTCTCGGTTTATCCACCGAGAGGTATCTGTGACGAATCTCACAGTCCTCAGAGATTGAGCAGCGTATGGTACCTGATCAAGGTCAGGGAGTAACGGTGCACTGAGAGAATCCTGAATGTGAAGTCGGCTAGAAAAGACCTTTATCCTCAAATCAACATTCTTGTTTTCTCCTGAATTAAGACCTCGAACATTTCAGGCTTCCTGATCTCACCCAGAGTCCCCAGTCATCTGTACAGTGTGGGCTATTTATAGGAGAACTGTAAGTACATGACAGTGGGCCAGAGAATCCTGAGATATGACGTCATCTCTTCATACAGCACACTGCAAAAACATCACTGTTTGATAATGCATGGTACAGTTCTTAATGCCATCAGTTCTTAATGCCAGTGTTAGCAGTTTCAGGAATCTCCTTGGTTGTTTTCTTTGCTTGATGCAGGACAATAATGTCACCTTTCTGCAACAGAGGAACATCTTGGCCACGCCCACATGATGCGTCTTCTGACATGAATATTTTAGGAAGTGAGAAGCTCCTCACTGCATCAGTCAGGGTTAAATAACCTGTTACAGCTGAACCGTATTGATCACTGCAGTAATTATCTCTTATTATGGTGGTGATGACATCATGGGTTACTACTGATACTTTAAATTCATGGGTTATTATTGTAATATTTCTTGGTTGCTTTGTAAATATTTCCCAGCTAATGCCTCCGGAAATGAGTACATCATTAATATTTCTTCTTGTTTAAAAAACCCGCGGTATAGTTCCGCTCGATGCCGTTAGCGGGTCAAAACCAAAACTCTGCACCCGTTTAAAAGATGGAAGTGCAGATGGAAGTGTTCTTCATGACACCGCGGCAGCCGATTCAGCTCAGGAAATGGTGAACCCTGCGGGTGACTTGGCTATGAAATGCTCCCTCATGCCCCCAGCCACCCCCCAACCCGACCCCCCCCCCCCGACCTCGCACCCAAAACCTTCTCCCTTTTTTTGAAGAAACCACTTTGTGGCAGGCGTGTGATGGTGATGATGAGGTGATTACAGAGGTGGAACTTTCCCTCCCGAGCCAAAAAGGCGGCTTCTACACTAGAGACGGCGTGTTGTTTAAGACGCCATAACGTTATCAGATGTGTGTTCTTACTGAAAGTGCTTCTGTGACTGGGTGTGAATGTGGGTTTAGTCAGACAGCTGCTCTCTCCTCAGTACTGCGGACCGTACAGACCTACTCTCACCCACGCTGAGACACACAGTTAGTGTCATTAACCACTGGACAACACCTGGGACACGCCCACTCACACATACTCACTAGACTGGTGGACTGTCTCTCGTCAGGTCGGGTGGAATTAACTAATTATGGTGAAAACACTGTCACATCAAACAAGCTGCTTTCAATCAGAGTTTCATTCAAAGTTTGTAAACATTACTTATTTAAAAAACACAGGTGGTATTGAGGTCCTGTCCTGTCCTGTTCCCCCGTCCTGTTCCCCCTGTCCTGTTCCCCCGTCCTGTTCCCCCTGTCCTGTTCCCCCGTCCTGTTCCTCTGTCCTACTCAGACCATTGACCTAGTTAGTTTCACAAACACTGTGACTCGGTCCATTACCACAGGATGGTATATAGAGGGGGGAAATCTCTCAATCACACACACACACACACACACACACACACACACACACACACAGTCTTGCCAGTGTAATCAGTCAGAACTCGGTAGACATTTTGCACTGATTTAAAAGGCTTTCAGTGTGAGGTGTAGTGTGTGTGTGTGTGTGTGTGTGTGTGTGAGAGAGCAGGAACCTGTGCGCGGGAGAATGAGGTCCTGCCGAGGACCTCCATCATGTGGCTGTGTATAAACCTGCGTGTAGCCTTCTGGGCATGCTCAGTTAGAGCCTCACACCACAGAGACGCATGCGAGATGCAGCTTGGAGAAGCTCTCGAAGCAGCAGCATTTCTATCACTTCTTCGATCTGTGAGTCTTTCTCTCTTTCTCTCTCCCTCTCTCTATCCGTCTCTGTCTCTCTGTCTCTCTCGTTCTGTCTCTGTGTGTCTTTATGCTGCCGATGTGTTTGCTGAAGATAAAGCTTGCCAGCTGCTAATAGTGTTTATGCAGAATGAATAGATGTGACGGTGCAGACGGAGAGCAGACAGACTCAGACGCTCACATTCACGTGCAGACGCAGACAGACGGGAGAAAAATAAGAAAAACGCTCTTTTGTTTCTTATCGTTGCTTCTGGTGTGATGGAGCTCACGCGCTGAACCTCACGGACAGGAGATAGGAAGCGTGAATGTTTCTCAGCCCGGCTCTTTTACATGCCGTTTCTTATTATTATTGTTATTATTATTATTGTTATTATTATTAGTGTTATTATTGTTGTTGTTGTTGTTTGTTGTGCTCTGGAGGATGCGTCACACAAGCATAGATTTTGTTTCCCTGTTCTCTGCTGACTGACATACACCTCTCATACATGAGTACACTCCTGTGTAAACACACACGCACACGCACACACACACACGCACACACACACACGCAGGTAGATGCACTCCCACACAGGTCTGCATATCACTGATGTGTGTTCAGCCCCTACAGGAAGCTATATGTAGGACATCACACACACACACACACACACACACACACACACACACACACACACACTATACGAGCAGCAGCCTGTGGTTATGTAACATCACCATCATCTCAGCCCAGCCTGAACAATCTCGCAGCACTTAGTGATTATCAGAGGGGAAAGTGTTGATTATATTTTCATCCTCCAGCACCATCAGACAGCACTCACCATGTGCAAGTACACACACACACACACACACACACACACACACACACACACCATGAGGGAGGAGAAAGGTCAGGCGGGGTCGAGCAGACAGACCACCTGAATAAGCTCTCTCTCTCTCAGAAAAGCATCTCACAACAAGACGCTAATTAGCATGACTCCTGCATTGGCGTTAGGATCGTGCAATGGTAAAGTTCCTCTGATTTAAATTTATTATTTAAAACTAAATCTTATTTCATTTCAACACAAAATTTTAGTGACATGTCTAAGTTTAAAAAAAACAAAGTGTTACTAAGACTCGGGCATGGTGTGTGTGTGTGTGTGTGTGTGTGTGTGTGTGTGTGTGTGTGTGTGTGAGAGAGAGAGATTAAGCAGGGTTTAGTCTCCCAGAGAGAATTGAACAATAAGTTCATAATGAGGTCACTGCCTGAAAAATGAAATCAGCAAGAAATTCAATATTAAATGCAAAACTGAAGAAAAGAAAAGTGGAATCCTTTTTTAAATTAATAAATTGTTTGTAAAAAAGCATAAATTCACGGGTTAAATGCAAGAAAAAATGAACAATGATGTATCTGATATAATCGAAGTACTTATAGAGAAATGAAGTGACATGTTGTATAAGAGTAATTGAGGTTAATCTTGAGGTTCTAGTGATTTATGCGTGCTCGTGTAATTAACAGGATGTTTTTCTTGGGTTTCTGGGCCACAGGTTATCAGTTAGTGATGGCGTATCTACCAGACAGTGTAATAACTGAAATGAAAATAGAATTATTATATCCTCCTGGATCTGTTCCAGCTGTGAATCAGTGATGGACTGTTGATTTGGGTTTGATTCATACAGCGGACACGTTTTGAGGTGTTAAATGCTACTGAAAGTATTTCACTAACACTGAAACGTTGTTACTGACGTCGGCCGTACAAAGTCATGACCTCTTTATATATTAAAGGAACGTGTCGGTTTCACGTGTCTGTTTATATATTAAAGGAACGTGTCGGTTTCACTTCAGCCTTGTGTTAGAAGCGAGTTAGCTTTAAACAGAGCGACGCGGACGGTTCAGAGGCGATTCAGAAGGACTTAGAGGTGATTAGTGCGGAGACGGCGTGTTGTTAAAGACGTTATCAGGTGTGTGTCCCACTCATACATACAGGTACACCTCACAGTGCTGTTACTGTCTGTTATCAGCACTCAGTATCAGATTACTCTGTATGAAGTCACTGCTGTGTGATTGGAGAGTCGCGTCCTCACACACAAACACAATCCCAAATAGAGCTGTGTATTATCTCCATATAGCACTCAACACACACCACTCATACAGAAGGTATTTAACTCATTCAACTGTTTATTAATGGATAAGAATGTTTCTCTCCGAGACAGTTGAGACGGTGTGTCTGAGGTGTGCTGTAATTAGTTGGCAGGAATCCTGAGTTTGGAATTGATTTTCTGTGTTTAAAATTAATATTAACAAATTGGACACATTAAATATTGTTAATGTTAAAGTGTGTCATTTTTTAAGGTTTTATATGTAAGTAAGACTAGACTTAATGACACTATAGGGGACATCGTCCACCTACACATTAAACCCTACTGAATGTAGTGATGTCATTCAATAAACTTTCAGTGTTGAATGCACAACAAACTGGTTAGAGGAAACAGATTATAGAGTTGAAGACAGGTAGTCCCCGACTTACGAACATTCGAGTTATGAATGAACAGACCACGGTTCTGTGAACAAAACACAGCTCTTCAGTTCCCAGTCCAAACAGTGGAAAACAGCTCTGAGACAAAATGGTGTCCGTGATTCCCCTCACGATTTAAAGGCACTAAGACAACACTGTTACTGTTACTGAGAGGACACTGTTACTGAGACGACACTGTTACTGTTACTGAGAGGACACTGTTACTGAGACGACACTGTTACTGTTACTGAGACATTACTGTTACTGTTACTGAGACGACACTATTACTGTTACAACACTGTTACTGTTACTGAGACGTTACTGTTACTGTTACTGAGACGACACTGTTACTGTTACAACACTGTTACTGTTACTGAGACGTTACTGTTACTGTTACTGAGACGTTACTGTTACTGTTACTGAGACGACACTGTTACTGAGACGACACTGTTACTGTTACTGAGACGACACTGTTACTGTTACTGAGACGACACTGTTACTGTTACTGAGACGACACTGTTACTGAGACGACACTGTTACTGAGACGACACTGTTACTGTTACTGAGACGACACTGTTACTGTTACTGAGACGACACTGTTACTGTTACTGAGACGACACTGTTACTGAGACGACACTGTTACTGAGACGACACTGTTACTGAGACGACACTGTTACTGAGACGACACTGTTACTGAGACGACACTGTTACTGAGACGTCACTGTTACTGAGACGTCACTGTTACTGAGACGTGTTTTCCTTAGGCACGATTACAGGTTTGTCCACAGGATAGCAGTGTGGGGGAAAGTATGATTTATATTACTTCTACTTATGTAACTTCTTTAGGTCAAATGCGTACAAGACTCACTCTGTCAGATAAATCCAACTTATCCAGTATGTGCTCCTGGAACGAAACTTGTTTGTAAGTCAGGACTTGAATTGAAATTGGACCAGCACCGCACTGACCGGTGGGGCTCGAACATGGATCCTAAGATCTAAAAAAAATCAACCCTAACCCTAACCTCTAATCAACCAGAGCCTGAGTCACCTGAGCCACCGCTCCCACGTCTTATATTTAATGTGTCCTTGTAAAATTAGTTCCCCTTGAAGGTGGCTCGAGCACACGACCTCGGTTTTATCCAAACTTCCGTCTAGAAGCTTTTTATAATGAAACTGGCCGTTCAGCACCTGGTGATGTTTCCTCAGTCGTCTTATTATCCGCGTTAAACGTGTCGTTATCACACACAGCCGCGTAACCACACCGAGATTATGGGAAGCCAGTAGGGTCAAACATGGTCACATGATTAAATTTGCGTTAAAAAATAGTTTCATATTGATCAGCCTTAATTGAATTATTGTTCAGGTTGAGTTTCATTTACACAAGGATGTAAACAGGGACATACACACACACACACACACACACACACACACACACACACACACATTAGCCTGTAAAGCCCATGCTGCTGTACAGTTACGTAAGTGTCCGTCACTGGGGAGCCGCCCCGGGTCTCTGCCCTACTGCACACAGACCTGATGGAAACACACAGATCCTTTAAGTACACCGCGTGTGTCAGGACATGAGCTTTATCTGACGGTTCCAGACAGACAGAGTTAGCGTGCTGATGAATTGTCGCCTGGCCGCGGTCTGAGAGTGTGCCAGCGGCTGTCACGTTATGATGAATGAACGCTGAGCCACCTGCAGCTCGCGGGCCGAGCCTCGTCTCCGTCTCGGCGCTGTGACGCCAGCCTGAGGGCAGCGCTCAGACACACGGACACCGGCGGATCTTTTGGGTTTTAGTTCCGATCAGGAGTCTGTGGTTGAGCTGCAGCTTCTCTCAAAATGTCCTCAGGCTGTAGCTTTTTTCTCCAGGATTATTTAATGTGATGAATCTCATTGTACCTGCTGTTCTCACACACACACACACACACACACACACACACACACACACTGAGCAGTAGTGTGATAAGAGAGACCTGGACCTGATCTCACTTTACCTTAAACCTTGACATTTACTCAAACTAATCCGGTTATATCCTGTTCCAGAACCACGGTGTGTGTGTGTGTGTATCCGGGAGTGTGCGCTGCTCTATATTCTCACATATTCATAGGTTTTATTAAGTCTTTATTTCAGCGTTGATTTACTTTTTAAAGAGGACCAGAGCTGGTGTGTGAATGCGGCACTTTCGCTCTTTCTTGAATTTCTTTGCTCCATTTTTTGCTGCAGTTGGAGATTTTGGTCTATTAGTGTCGCGCGTTCTAAAAAACCCCACTGGGCCGTGGAATGAGCTGGAGCACCCACACACACACACACACACACACACACACACACACACCACAGCTCATTACTGATCAGCTCCTCAGGATTCTTATCGGGTCTAAAAGCTGGGAGGCTGGTTCCGGGTCTGAGATCTGTCCAAGGGTCAACAAGCACTAAAAACTCGAGATATATATATATACAGTACATTACATATATTGTGTTACACAAAGCATCGATGCCAGCTTAAGATAACCAGGTGAGAGAGGCAAATACTAATTGTTCTTCGTTTTGTTGTACTCTTTACTTTATTGGCTAGAGCGGACCCTCAGCGTACGAGTTTAATCCGCTCCGGAGGCGAGTTCTTAAGGTGAAATGTTGTATTGTGAAACACACTGTCCCATAAAAAATAATGTAAATACAGATAATTCGTTCCAGACACCCAAAATATTACCAATATTACTAATTTCCAACACTATAATTATATTTTTCCATATAAAAATAATCAAAACATTTAGTAAAGACATGTAAATGAAGTATAATATGAAATAAATAAACATTAAACCTCACTTAACCTTAATCTATGATTCCTCTCGGCACCGGCTGCTTTAAAAAACGAACTGAAAGCGACTCCCTTTTCTTCTTGTTACCGTCCTTGATAACATTCTTGTGACCCGCGATGCTGCGTCTTCACTAAATCTTACACCAAATACAAAAAATAATACTAATCTGTGAACTCACTTCACTTGGCTTTCCACTGACACTAACAGAGTTTTTAGCGTCTCCTGGACGTATGCTCGACTAGGCTTAGTTTGGTCGCTCGTATATCAAGGCAACTTTCTTTGCCAAGTTTTTACTGGAATTTAATACTTACCTTAATTATTTAATAATTGCTTTCATTTATGTTTAATATTAAGTAAACAAACTGTCCAGTGATGGATTGTTTCTTGAATCATTTTACAGAAGATTCCTTTAAGAGTCTTTAACTTCCTTTATCCATACTGTAGATATTTAAATAAATATAAATAAAATGATGTACAGTACTGTGGAAAAGTCATGATCTCCCAATTTCTTCATATAATATTAAATGATGTCGAGTGAATTAAAGAAACAGGAGGTAATGTGTTGCACGGCGCCTGGTTGTTTATGTAAGAACCTCTGCAGCGACCTCGTTTCCCCTCCCGTCCGTTCCAACCACTCGGCAGTATACGAATCACCTCCTGATCATCTGCACCTGTTTCTCACTGGTTCAGAACTTAAGATGGATGTTTTTTAAAGCTTAAATGATCCATGGGTCACCGTGTGGATCAACAAACACAAAACACATTCCTGCTCAGGCAGAGGGACTGGAGTGAACATCATAACCAGAGACCAAACAAAGTCTGGAGAAACGTTTCTCTAAACTACGTCAAACATACAAGAAAGTCTGGAGCTTTGGAAGTGAAATATGAGGACCTGAGGGGGTCAATAATTTCTGCACAGTGCTGTAGATGTCCTGTCCTCTCGGCTGTGATTGGCCAGGCAGTGTAATGACGCGCTCCGGGTCTTGCTAGGACAAAAACGATCTTTATCTCAATTAATAGCTTGCTTTGGAAATGCACTAATTATTTTTATCAGCGGTTCTCCTGTAATTGCTCACGGCAGCGTTATCTGGCTTACAGACTGAGACGGAGGTGGGGTGAAGGATGGTGTGTAAAGTCACACACAGGAAGTCCATAATCACAAACAAGCACACTGGACTGGAGGACTGTTTTTTATCGTGGGCTTAAAGCAGTAATATTATTATACAATAGAGAAAGTAACGGGTCTATATAACAAGTTAAAAGCTAATAATAATCTGCTGACAAATACACTCCCTGTTCGGTAATCGGAGAGTGAATCACAGATGAGAAATGGAAAAAAGTGATTAAATCTGGTCCTCCAGTGGATGAAACGTAAAGAGATCATTGTGAGAGTGAGTTCTGACCCAGTGTACAGACAGAACCTTCCTTCTAATTAAACAGGTTTTCGACATCTTGTTCAGGTTGTTTATGGAATTAACAAATGAACTAATAGAAAGGTGTATTATCCGTCCCTGCAGGTGGCGCTGTTGCGTAACGGGGTTAAATGAAATGAACAGAATGGAGTTTAAACCCCGGTTCTGCACGTGATGTGGTTTTAACCCAGAGTGTAGCGTCAGTGGGTGGAGCAGGTGTTAGAGACGTGCTCTGACCTCTGACCTCTCACCTCTTAGTACCGCATCGCTGTGGTTTTTCCCCAGGATTCATTTTGAATGTTTGCGTTTGTGCTCGCCGTCTCCACCATCACACTCTCTGCTCAGAGTTTTGTCTCTCTCCAGCTTTGCCTCTCGTCTGTCTTAAAGAAATCTGTGCGATAAAGTCATATTTAAATATTTGACTCTCTCTATATATATTGAGTCATCTATCATCATATATCGTGTGCTTTGCTTTGTTTGCTGAAGGGTTTTCACCGTTGAGGTTTATTTCTTAGCGCTTGTGGTCTTGTATCCCGTCAGGGTGTGTACAGTATAATTCTCTTTGTCATGAACCAATTTTGTCTGTTTTTTATTGCATTACTCACATCATTTATCTTTACAAACGTTACTTATTTCAGTTCGGTAGTCACGGAGGAGAATCGGTGCTCTGGTTTTGCTCAGTGAACAGACTGTGTCATCTTTGGATGAACTGCAGAATAAACCCCTGTATGGTGCACCGTTAGCTTTGGCGCGCTGTCTGCACAGTTAGCAAGAGTGTTTATGATCGTCATCATCTCCAGATCAGCGGCTCAGTGTTCAAGGCGTAACTCATCCGCCAGAGCCGTCAATAAGTTAAACAAGCGTCCTGATTACAGTCTAATCAAACCCACTGAGATAGTCGTAATATAGTCTGTTTGTTTCTTTTATCTCTCCGTCATCCAGTTTCAGAGCTCATGCTGAACCGTGTGTGTGTGTTTGTGTGTGTGTCATACGATACTGGAAGGTCTTAGCACGGTTTTGAAAACCCTCGAGTGCAAATATTTGTATCTGAAGCTGAAAGATGACGTTAAACTCAGCAGCATTCTGGTGTGAAAGTGTGTGTAGAGGACGTGTGGACGCTCTGGGTGTGGACGCTCTGGGTGTGGACGCTCTGGGTGTGGACGCTCTGGGTGTGGACGCTCTGGGTGTGGACGCTCTGGGTGGCCCGGGTGTGGATGTGGACGGTCTGGGTGTGGACGCTGTGGGTGTGGGGAGGCTGCCGGCTTCTTCTTCACTGGTTTTGGTTCATGTTTTACCATGTTAGATCATCACTTCATACTGCTGCTTGCTGTCGAAACTTATTGTACATGAATATTTTTATGTGTGTTTTTAATCTCTGTCTCCAGCATTGTTTTCATTTAGTTCATGCATTATATATTAATTCAGTTTTATTTCTAGAGCACTTTTAACACTGGTAACAAGACCACTTTACAGAAATAACATTTCGATATAAAATAATCGGTAATGCTAATTTAAAAAATGGAAGGAATTAGTATATCTATACGTTTCTAGCGTTCGGTTTGTCCCTAGTGACCGAGCCGGAGGTGACGGGGGGTGTGACGGGGGGTGTGACGGGGGGTGTGACGGGGGTGGAGGTAAAACTCCCTGAGACCACATGATGAAGAATCCTTGAGAGCAACCAGTCTGTAAAGCTCTATTAGTTTAATATATTATGTAATTAATTTATCACATCAGTCTAATCTTCTTCTAAGCAACTGTCTTTATGAAAACTAACATACAGTAGACCTGACTGCATTGGTCGCTCACACACACTGGAATTAAAGCTACTGTGGTGGTAGTGTAGAGCAGCAAAATTACTGTCCCAATACTAATGAACCTGTCTGTGTATTTCACCTAAGCGATGTGGAAAGGGTTTTGGAATGGAGGGATTTTCTGTAGATCGATCAACATGTAGACATTTTCACTTGCCAACCCAATAACGCTCATCACAGTTAGCCAGCTAGCTTCTTGCTAACAAAGGGCCGACATGGAGGGGGCGTCCATGAGCTGACACGTACTCCGCGCCCCTCATAGCTCGAGCACATGGGGAAGAAATGAAACGCACAGTGCGACAAAACGCCGAGGCAGGCTGTCCGCTCCCACCCTGAAGTCTTATGTAAGTCAAGAAACGCAGCGTCTAATCTCATCTCACTTGCCTACATTAGAAGCGTCTCCTTTCCATCCTGACGCTCCCTCGCTGTGTATTTCTACCTGCAGTTATATAAGTGTGTTTCACAATCAGAACATCAGACGGCGCTGATGAAACGCAGCCCTGGAGCGGACCTCGTCTAATCACTCGGTTTACAGGAACCAGTCACCTCCTGAACGTCCCTCGAGCGGCTCAGATCTCCGCATGTCTCCAGAAGGAAAGAGGTGGTGATTGACTCCTGGACTGCAGCCACTCGCTTCTCCTACTGACCATCAGGAAGTAGAAAGAGTGGGCAGCGTTCATTTCTTCAGAAAAACAACAACCCTTTCCTCTTTCTGCCTTGTGCGCGAGATGCCGGCTCAAGAAGAAGGCTGAGAAAACAACCGCGGGGAGCTGAGAACCTGAAAAAACACTGCGGAAGAGAGAGAGAGAGATCTCACGGTTAATAGCGCTCATGTTTATTAGCGCACATGTAGCTTGGTCTGATTAACAGAACGGTACAGTTCATTTCCGTGTGTACACAAGCAGAGAAAAACAGCAGAGATTCGGTTCCATGCCCCATGCTGAGTACGGTATCAGGACTGCATGAGAGAACATGGCAGGCTCGGAGGGTGCGAATCCTGCCGTATGCTCTCTGAGAGGTACGACTGAGCTGCTCTGTGTGGGAGGAGAAGAGAAGAAGAAGAAGGATGTATGATCTACTCGAACTGAAACTGGACATCCAAGAGCTCTGGCATGCGCGTCACCTCCGAACGTACTCCAAGTGCACCTACGCAGCTGAGACTAATGTACAACATCTCTAACGTTACACAATGAGTTCACTTGGTGTGAGATAACACAGTTAGAGATCCATCACAGCATCATGTGCTTGTGTAGTCTTGAGTCTGATTGGTCAGAAGGTTTGACTCAACAATGCTGACACACGACTGGCTGATTGGCTAAATAACGCGTTAGGTCAATAATTAGTTTGACAGCTTCGTTCAGTAACGTGAAAACCATCACCTTGTTAATAATTGTGATCAACTTGTGACTCTGAAAGCTCTAGCTGATTCCACTCGGTTCTTCTAGACAAGTTAAGAGCTGTCCAAGTGTCTAATGTCCAACAGAGTGTTTCTATAAGGTCCTATAGGAGGCACCGGACATGTGCTCAGAGATAAAGCAGGTCTCTCAGTTTGGTGTGTGTGTGTGTGTGTGTGTGTGTGTGTGTGTGTGTGTGTGTGTGTGTGTGTGTGTGTGCACATTTACAAACATTAGAGTTTGTGTCCACGTATAAATGATTACATTTAGATATTTTCTCCTTGTCTCCTGTAACAGGATTTTATTAAGACGCTTTGGTTAAAAACATATGAGACGCTCGTTAATGTCCACGTGTGAAACTCCTCCCGTGTGTTTCTAAACCCACACGTGCACGTGGGAGTCCATTAGCTGACTCTCGTCTCACAAGCTTCAGTTAACAGTGGTGTGGCACGGCTCTCCATTTTTAAAGCGAAACACAGGAGTGTGTGCTTTAGTGCTGCATCATCACGCACACACACACACACACACACACACACACACACACACTCCATGCACTCATCAGGAGCTCTCAGGTCTCTCTCTCTCGCTCTCTTGTGCCTTTTAGCAGAGGTTGGTGTTGTGTAATTTTACGTTACACTGCTGTAAAGCTTCATCCTGAGTGTGTGTGTGTGTGTGTGTGTGTGTGTGTGTGTGATGCCCAGTAAGGTTTCAGCATGATCAGAGTTTGTGCTTTCTGGTTAACATGAAAAGACGCATCTTACTACTATGTTCAAAAGAAAAAAAAGAATCAGTACATGATGTTAGTTCGACTCGACTATTGAAATGAATGTAAACATTGAGTCCTACTAAAATTATACTACATCAAACTGCTCGAAGTCAGACTAGAAATGTACAGCTTTGTGAAGGTGTCCATGTTCTCACCCCCCACATGCCACCAGTCCCTCACCCCCCACATGCCACCAGTCCCCCACCCCCCACATGCCACCAGTCCCCCACCCCCCACATGCCACCAGTCCCTCACCCCCCACATGCCACCAGTCCCCCACCCCCCACATGCCACCAGTCCCCCACCCCCCACATGCCACCAGTCCCCCACCCCCCACATGCCACCAGTCCCCCACCCACCACATGCCACCAGTCCCTCACCCCCACATGCCACCAGTCCCCCACCCCCCACATGCCACCAGTCCCCCACCCCCCACATGCCACCAGTCCCCCACCCTCCACATGCCACCAGTCCCTCACCCCCCACATGCCACCAGTCCCTCACCCCCCACATGCCACCAGTCCCCCACCCTCCACATGCCACCAGTCCCTCACCCACCACATGCCACCAGTCCCTCACCCCCCACATGCCACCAGTCCCTCACCCCCCCACATGCCACCAGTCCCTCACCCCCCACATGCCACCAGTCCCTCACCCCCCACATGCCACCAGTCCCCCACCCACCACATGCCACCAGTCCCCCACCCACCACATGCCACCAGTCCCTCACCCACCACATGCCACCAGTCCCTCACCCCCCACATGCCACCAGTCCCTCACCCCCCACATGCCACCAGTCCCTCACCCCCCACATGCCACCAGTCCCTCACCCCCCACATGCCACCAGTCCCTCACCCCCCACATGCCACCAGTCCCTCACCCCCCACATGCCACCAGTCCCCCACCCACCACATGCCACCAGTCCCCCACCCACCACATGCCACCAGTCCCTCACCCCCCACATGCCACCAGTCCCTCACCCCCCACATGCCACCAGTCCCTCACCCTCCACATGCCACCAGCTACCAAGGATTTGCACAAAGCCAGAAAATGCATTTAGAAAATCACATAACTGGCATTACAATAATTAAAAATATAGGTGGTAAAGATGCTCAGAGTGTTACAGTAGTGATGTGAGTGAGAATTTTCAGCTCATTTTCTTGATTTTGAGCTCCATAAAGCTTTTGTCTTTATGGTGTCAGAACCATGAACAGGTGCAGAGGGAGTGAAAGGAAGGAGGAGCAGTGTACATCCTTGAGGTACTACAGTGATGAGGGTGAGACTAGAGAAGGTTAGAAAGGCCAGAGTCCGGTTAGAGAGTGGGGTGCTGATGCCGGGCTGTTTAGGTTTTAGTGAACGACATGGAAAGTGTGATGTTAGATGCTGAGCTGGAGTTGAAGAACAGCTTCTGGGTGTACTTTAAGTGCTGGGGTTGTCCAGGTGGGTCAGGGCAGAATGGAGCGCTGTAAAGATGGCATCCTCTGCTGACCCGTCAGGGCGATAGACAGGCTGAGGTCTGGTGAAGTGCTTTGGGGTGATAGAAGACTTGAAGCAGGTGGAGATGCCAAGGAAAGGTGGAAGATGTGCATGAAGCCCTCAGCCAGCTGTTCTGCACAGACTTTAAACACCAGGCCATGTAGTGGAGCTCATCAGCTGGTAGGAGGTGCAATGTGTGGTAGTTTAAGGTATGTGATACCCTGAGTGTCATGCCACAGCAGGGTTGAAGTGCTTCTCAAGCCATTGTTTGTGTTCATGATTGGCGATTCTGTAAGACCTCCTGATCTCCAGACCTGTGATCTTTAAGCAGAACATTACCCTTGTGAGTGGGGAACATTTTTATGCTATATGGTCACCCAGTCCAAAGGCCTGCTTGTGTAGGTGTTGATGCTGGTGTACGAGTCTGATTAGCAAATTGGTTCCATCAGCCTTGGGCTGGAGGCTAGAGTCAACCTTAGAGTCAGACTGTAACTGGTGGTTGGTTTTGCATGTTTCCTGGTGGTCACTTTGTCCATGATGAGTTTTTATGATTACAGTCCGGACGGGACAGCAGTCACCTTGCAGTGCGTCTCTCAGCCATACCTTCACACCTGGTCCTGATCCTTAATTACAAATCCATATTATCCCTTCATTCGGGAGAAAAACTGAGGATACTTGGAGAACAATGAACCTTTACACAGCACAAGGTCAGACCCTCATCCAGGAATTCAAACTTTCACTAATGTTCCTTTAAAGGGCTCATGCTGTGGCACAAATGGCACAAAAATGGCACAGAAATGGCACAGAAATGGCACAAATGCATGATGTAAGGGTGACCCTAGTCGAAGGCTGCGCACATGCGTGCAGTACAAATACCAGCATACTTCAGTTCAGCAGCTCATGAATAATTAATGAGGCCAATGGGGCCAGGCTTGTGCAAATTCAGAGTTTACACACACCAGCGCAGTCTTTCTTCTTCAGCCTCAGCTATCAACTGTGTGTGTAAAGCGCGAGGATTTCAGTCTTCTGCTCGCTGACCTCTTCACCGCTCTGTTAAATCATGCACACGTCTGTGAGACTGGAGGAAAAACCAAGTGTGAACTCTGCCGCTTTATTAAACATGGATTTACATGTACAGGGGCGTGTTTTCAGCTGATCAACAAACAAATGACCTGCCGGGTAACATATATTGAATATAGTTTGTCATCCTCTTATGACACCTGATTATTACATGAATAATCCTGTTACTAGAGCTCCATAGTCACAGGTCGCAGGTCAAAAGGTAATAGTGCTAATGTTTGGTGTTTATTTCAGCTTGATAGATTTGGGCTTAAAAATTGTATTTCTGGTCGATTCCTAAGTTCAAATGAGCAATACAGAGCCGTTTGTATTTTCTAGATAGTTTACTTGCTGAGATGCGGAGGTGCTGCGGGTCAGCAGGCAGTGCAGGCAGGTGTCCTGAGGACCTTAAATCCAGCCGTGCCAGTGTGCAGTAGAAGACCTGACCTCCCTAAGGGTTTTCTTGTTCTTTTAAGTATTAAAATTTTTCCAGCATCCAGGGCTTTTTAGGGTCTTAACAGGCTTGATCTCTAATCAGCACACAGGTTGAAATCTGCTGCCATTAGGACACATGAGCGTCTGGGCCATGGGCGTTGCTCACAGGGGATTTCGCTGCATAGCTCATACATGCTTGCACATAGACATGTAAAACCTGGAACTCATTTAGATCTCATTAAGCTGAACAACTTTCGCTATGCATGTTTTGGACTTCTACTCATATTATACTAAAAGTGCTATTTTCAGTTTGTTTGCAAAACACACCCAAAGGAATTTTATATACTTCTCCCAGGGGATCCAACTGATCGCCAAGAAACCGGGCCAATGTGATCTCAAGACATTGACGATGCAAAATTGTGAAGGGATTTTTGATATATTAAACGGTTCAGCCTTGGCCATGCCTTAAACTTTTGAGTGACGGGCTGTGTGGTGCGCCTGCGCGGCCATGGTGCAGGTGCTTGGGCCCGCTTATTGCTGCTTTGCAACTATTGTTATCAATATTATATTGTTTTTTTGTTTATTTGTTTTAAACCCCAGCTTATTTCGCAGTTAAATGTCTAATTTATCAGCTGATGTAGATCTGGAGAATTAGTTTAGTGTTCAGATCACACACACACACACACACACACACACACACACAGCTGGTGTAAATGACAGCAGCACCACAGAGAGGTGACCTCTGCTGTTTCTCTCTTAAAGGTCAGGTGGGAGCTAAATACAACTCTGCATTTCAGCGTTTGAAGCAGTAGGAGGCGCTGCACTGAGCTGCAGTTTTAAACCTTGTTTATGCAAGTAGTTTAAGTAATTGGTTTGATTGTAATTGTAATGTCGCAGGCAGTCTTGGTTCCTTGATTACGTTGTTCAAGTTTAAGTAGGCTTTATTGTCACTACAACCATATACAGTTAGTACACAGTGAAACCAAACAACGTTCCTCCAGGACCAAGGTGCTACATGCAACATAAATTAACAAAAACTAACTAGCTAAGGAAGACTATCTACAGGTTCTACAGACAACATAAAGTGCACGTGCAAATGTGCAAACGAGCAACAACTCGTCGCGTGACGGAGTCCAGCGTGGACGTTCCCAGCGTTCCCCTGACGCTCACCTCTGCTTAGCTTACTCACATTCTTTCTCCATTTGCTTTGCATCAGTGCAGAGTGTTTCAGAGTGGAGAGGATCTCGCACGCCAGGGGCTTCACAGTTCACGTGTCAGACACGCACTCGAAACCATGGCAACAGTAAATGCTGCAGTCTCGGACCAGCTTGTGAAGCGCGATGTGTGGTGGCAGTGAGACGCCAGCCTGGAGCGCTGTCTCGGGTCACCTTGAATGTCACTGGCAGCTGGTCTTCTCTCAGATGCGTTCTCCCCGTGTGCCTCTGAGCTTTTTACACACATCACACACTCCCTGTGAACGTCTGTAAATGTATGCTATAAAGTTAAAAAGTGCTTTGGTTTTATATTTCTTTTTAATTTCATCATGGTTTTTAGCTGCTGAAATCTGTAGTGTTTATATAAAGTGATCCACTGGGTAATAAACTTCAATAAGGGAGCATTTAGGGTGTCCATGGGGTCCATCCACCGCCATCTGTGTGATCCGTCCTTAGCAGGCGCACTCTGGGCCGTGTGTGTGTCTGTCTCACTAGTGTGCAGTTTCTGCATTAATCCTCTGCCTTAGACACACACACCACTTAAAATCAGTACAGTAAGTAATTCCTGTTTATCGACCATATGGTGGTGTAACACGTGTGTCTTCATGGTTTTCTGTAGTGGTCTTTTTTAGGTAGACTCCACCCCCATTCACAGGGTGGGAGGAGTCACTGGCTCACACTCAGCAGATCTCAGATAATAATAATAATAATAATAATAATATCTCAGATTTATATAGCGCCTTTCAAAATACCCAAGGTCGCTTTACAGAATAAGGCGTGTGTAATGTAAGCATGTAAGGGGGGAGGGGCGGGAACTAGGGGCCAAAGGCCTCTGTGAAGAGATGAGTTTTGAGGTACTTTTTAAACAGGGGTAGTGAAGGGGCACATTGGACATGAAGGGGTAGCTTGTTCCAGAGGGTGGGGGCAGTTACATTAAAAGCTCTGTCGCCAAAGGTTTTGAGTCTGCTGCGGGGGACGATCAGCTGACCCTTGGAAGAGGACCGCAGGGACCTTAGGGGGGTGTAGGGGTGGAGGAGGTCAGTAAGGTAGTGGGGAGCCAGTCCGTGGAGAGATTTGTAAGTGAGGAGGAGGACTTTGTAGCTAATGCGGGATTTGATGGGGAGCCAGTGAAGCTGTTTGAGAATGGGAGTGACGTGGTGCCAGGGCCTAGTGCCTGTTAGAACCCTTGCAGCAGCATTCTGGACGTATTGCAGTCTATCCAGGGTTTTGTTTGGCAGACCTGACAAGATGGCATTGCAGTAGTCCAGACGGGAGGAGATGAAAGAGTGGATGAGGGTCTCTGTTACTGAAACAGAGAGTGAAGGCCTAAGTCTGGAGATATTCCTTAGGTGATAGAAGGCAGATTTGGTCATTCTTTTGACTTGGGACTGAAATGATAGGGTAGGATCCAGGATGATGCCCAGATTGCAGACTTCAGGGGATGGAGTGATGGAACAGCCATCCACATCCAGGTGGAGGTCCGCAACCTTCCTAAGCAGTGGTGCCTGTGCCACCACCATGAGCTCCGTTTTGCTGCTGTTTAGTTTGAGAAGATTGGTGGTCATCCAGGTTTTAATATCTTGCAAGCAGTGGACGAGAGGCATTGGGGGGAGTTGGGCAGAGGGTTTAGTGCTGATGTACAGTTGTATGTCGTCAGCGTAACAATGAAAACTGAGTCCATGAGAGCGGATAATTTGTCCTAGAGGGAGCATGTATATGGTAAAGAGAAGGGGGCCAAGCACAGATCCCTGGGGGACCCCATGGTTGATTGTTGTTGTTGTGGAGTGTGAATCTTTCAGGGTGACGTATTGTTGCCGGTTTGATAAATATGACTGAAACCAAGAAAGTGCTGTATCTGATAGTCCAGTGAACTCTGAAAGCCGTGTTAAGAGGATGGAGTGTGAGACTGTGTCAAAAGCTGCTGAGAGGTCCAGTAAGATGAGGATGGTAATGAGGCCATTGTCAGCAGCAGTAAGGAGGTCGGTTGTGATTTTGACAAGGGCAGTCTCTGTACTGTGGTGGGCTCTGAAACCAGATTGTAGAGGTTCAAAAAGCTCATGGTGGGACATATGCTGTTGGAGTTGGGCGGCCACTGCTCTTTCCAAAATTTTGCTCAGGAAGGGAAGGTTGGATATTGGACGATAGTTATTTGGATCATCAGGGTCCAGACCAGGCTTTTTCAGAGTGGGGATGACAGCAGCAGTCTTGAGGCTTGACGGCACCTCACCAGACTCCAGGGACATGTTAATGATTGTCATCATAGTGTGGCTGAGAACAGGTAGACATGATTTAACCAGTGTGGTAGGCATGGGGTCTAACTTACAAGTAGATGAC
The DNA here is from genome assembly GCF_024256425.1 of Clarias gariepinus. Taxonomy (NCBI): domain Eukaryota; kingdom Metazoa; phylum Chordata; class Actinopteri; order Siluriformes; family Clariidae; genus Clarias; species Clarias gariepinus. Next base: position 31,988,080 of record NC_071111.1, on the reverse strand, counting down.
TTGGCTTTGGACACCAGGTTGGTGACCTGGTCAATGTCCAGTGAGCTGAAGGAGGAGAGGTTATGCTGTGATGGGCAGGCAGCAGGAATGGAGATGTCCTGCATTAACTGATAGGCACCAGGAGATTGAACTCCCTGCCGTTGTGGAGTGGGAGATAGAGTTGGAGACAGAAGCTGTTGATGGATGGCGTCAACCTTGTTTTTAAAAAAGTCCTGGAACCTAGAGCACAGATCAGCAGCATCAGACGGCTCTGGGGTGTCGGGAGGACGGAGAAGGCGGTTGATAGTAGAAAAAAGCTTTCTAGGATTATGTTGTTGGTTATTGATGAGCATGGAGTAGTAGTGGGTTTTAGCCTTGGATAGAGCCTCCTTATATTTTCTGACATGGTCCTTGTACGCCTCGAGATGGACAGTGAGGCCGGATTTTTTGTGGAGTCGCTCCAGCCGACGACCAGTTGACTTCATGAAGCGGAGCTCGGGAGTGAACCAGGGAGCAGGTCGGGAAAAAGAGACTGAACGCGTAACAAGAGGGGCCACAGAGTCCAGACTTGTGGAGAGAGCAGTGTTGTAGTGTTCCACCAAGGTGGCCACTGAGAGGTCAGGGGCGGGAGCAGCAAGATGAGTTTCTAAGACACTGGAGAGCAGGGGCAGGCACATCTCTTTGGTCTTCCTGAAGGTGATAGTCTGTACGTGGCGTTGCCTGAGTAGGGGCAGAGGAACAGAGAACATAACAGCATGGTGGTCCGATATGGCCAGGTCCATGCACTGAAGATGTAATGGTGGTGTGCCAGTGGTGCACACCAGGTCCAGGGTATGTCCTTTGATGTGGGTGGGGCCAAGCACATGTTGGGTGATGTTAAAGCAATCCAAAAGTGACAGAAAATCGGCCGCAAAAGAGCAGCTGCCAGAGTCCACATGGATGTTAAAGTCACCTAGTAGAATAGTAGATGGGGACATGGGGCAGACGGTGGCAAGCAGCTCCGAGAGCTCAGGGAGGAAGCAGGTGGAAGCTTTGGGTGGTCGATATACAAGGACCACTTGTAGCTGTGCAATCCCAGTCAGAGCAAGATGGAGACACTCGAAGGATGAAGCATTGACAGGATGTTCTTTGACCAAGATATCAGAATTGTGTATGACAGCAAGTCCACCACCACGACCCAGGCAACGAGGCTTTTGTATGTATGTGTAGCCAGGTGGGGTAGCTTGATTGAGACTGACAAAGTCCTGCTGGCTCTGCCATGTTTCAGTTAAACATAGAAAGTCTATTTTTTTCTCTGTGATAATGTCATGGATAAGTAACGCTTTATTGTTTATGGATCTGATGTTCTGTAACATGAAGGAGGCTTTCCTGTATGTGGGTGCAGAGCTGTCCACGCAGGCCAGGGTCCGGAGATTGGCAGGTGATGGGCGTGGTTTGCGTTGGAGGCGTCTTCGCAAGGAAGCATGACCGGTAATCACAGGAATAGCCGGAGTTTTGTCCGTGTAAACAAACTTGTGACGAACAGCCCTATGCACATAGGGTGGCCGTCTCAGGAGGTGAAGCGATTTAATGACTTCAAGGCAATTTGGGAGAAGCGCAGTGTTGAGTTTTAAGAGTTCATCTGCGGTGTATCTTATGGGCGTCATCGTGACAGGAGAAGCACCCGGTAATCACAGCACTTAGCTTGCCTGCTAGCGTTAGCCTGGCTTGCTAACCAACGCTATCGTTATATTCCAAGAGACTCAGACAGCAGGGTGGCTTAAGGAGGACTACTTGACAGAACAGTTCCAGTGATGTTAGCAGTGATGCAGGTGGGCAGATCGCAGTAGATCCTGTGCACCGAGGACACGGTAGGTAACTAATCCACAACTCAGTTTGTAAACATCGGTATAATTGGCGTTACTAAAGCAGTGTCCGGCAATCGCAAGTTAGATTGTAGTAACAGACACAGAGGAAAACAACAGCTCGAAAAACTTTGTGACAAGCAGGATTATTTGACTAGTGTTCAAAATGTAACTGAAATATAACTGTACGGATCCAAGAAGCGGCGACATGCACGCCAGCGTCCTCTCTGCGTCCGAGTTGATCTCCCTTTTCTCGATACAGACAGATACAGACATGAGAGATTTCGGAGTGATGATGTAATCTGTGCTCTCTATCGCCATCTGCACTAAACAGGAGTTAAGAGAATATATATATATAGAGGGACACGGTTCACCCCTGCAGTGTACGGTTTGAGGTCCTCGGGGTGTTCAAGCTGCTCTGGTAACACCTCGCTAATACGCTTCTGTCTCTCCAGCCGGACATTGATTCCAAAATGATTCCTCACAGTTTGTGACGTGCACTGGGCTCATATGGTGTGAAGGGAGTCCAGGCGGAGGGAATGTTGTACTATTGTATTTTTTAAGGAACACACACTTTATGGACAAAAGTATTTGTCCAAACCTGCAGTGACATTGTATCCAAACACACACACTTCAGTATGGAGTCAGTCCCCCTTTTGCAGCTCTAACAGCGTCCACTCTCCTTGGAAGGCCGTCCACAAGATGTTGGAGTGTTTCTGTGGGAATGTGTGTCCGTTCATCCTGTAGAGCGTTTATGAGGTCAGACTCTGATGTTGGACCAGAAGGTCTGGCTCACAGTCACCGTTCCAGTTCATCACCAAGGTGCTCGATGGGGTTGAGGTCAGGGCTCTGTGTTCGGGCCGCTCGAGTTCTTCCACACCGAACTCAAGAAACCGTGTCTTTACTGTATAGTCCTCACTTTGTGCACTGGGGCGGAGTCATGTTGGAATAGAAAAGGGCTTTCACCAAACTGTGGACACAAAGTTGATAAACAAAACGTTGTCTGAAATGTCTTGGTATGCTGAAGCACTAAGATTGTCCTTCAGTGCGGATTGAAACACCTGAGTTCAATAATTAACAGGTTTGGACAAATACTTTTGCCTGCAGAACGGATAAAATTTCTATGCCGAGGTACCGCTGATTATCTCTGGAGAATCCTGTAAAAGATCCTGCACCCTGCTGACCAGAAAATATGACCAGTAAAGCTTTAAACATAAATGTCTTCTGTCTCATGTCTCTCTCTCTCTCTCTCTCTCTCTCCAGTCACAATGAGAGGAAAGTGACATGTAAACATCCGGTCTCTGGTGCACCATCACAAGACAACTGCATCTTCGTCGTCAATGAACAGTAAGTGTGTTCTCTCTCTCCCTCCCTCTCTCTCCCTCTCTCTCTCTCTCTTTAGCTTCTGTAGTTTTAACAGCTGTCTAGTATTCTCTCATTCCTCTTTAGCCGAGTGTGTGTTTGTTCTGCCGTCCAAATTGATTTAAGTGTGCGGAGTGAACTGTGTGTAGCAGCAGAATTTCACAGAGTTTGCATCAGGATGAATCTGATTTCGACTTGGAGACGGGTTCAGCACTGTGTCATGTGACTCGCCTGGGGGGGGGGGGGGGATGTTGTGCTCTGCATCCAGCATGTGATGGGATATTCAGGGTATATTCAGTGGCACTGGATTGAGGCATCACACACACACACACACACACACACACACACACACACACACACTCGCGCTGTCTGCACACTGGGACTCGTGTGTGTGTGTGTGTGTGTGTGTGTGTGTGTGTTATGTCATCTGGACTTTATGGTATCTTAATGCTGAGTCAGTGTGCCATTACACACTCGGCCTGAGTGACGGCAGTATAATCATCACACAGCTCCTTCACCAAATCATTAACCTCCATCAGTTTAACATAGGAATCTTAGAGAGTTATAACTTTATGCGCATTGCAACTTTATTCCCAAAATCTCCTGTCTTACTTTCTCTCTCTTTATTCTAATTATATGCAGATTGTTTAAAGGGTCCCTGATGTGAGTGTTTATAGAACAGTAAAGCCCAGTGTTCACTCTGTAGGCTCTTCATGGGTTTAGAAAGTACAAGAGTCTCTTAGTCTTTACTGTAATGTGGTTACGTCCCACATAAGAGCTTTTTTATTAACTAATCCACCACTCACGTTTATTAAATCATTATAACAAGCCTTTAAACCTAAACGAGTATTCTGCAGTCGGTGGAAGCGGCGTTCCGGCGTGAGTGTAGTCCCTGTGTAGATCAGTACTGCAGATTAAACCCTCTACTCTGGAGCTGAACCCGGGGCTCCAGTGGGGCTCCATACTGTACAGCAGGGGGCCAAAAGTTTTGAGAATAACACAAAGATTCATTTTCACAAAACCTGCTGCATCAGTGTTCATAACGCTACCATCAGTCTTGCGTCATATCAACAGTAAAGCCTCCTGAGACCAGTGATGTGTGAGGTGCGGGAGGACGATGAATAAAGACATGAATACAGAACGGTACAAAAACATCATCCAGGAGGAACGTCTCCCAACCAACCGAGAGAACGGCTTGGTGATGAACAATGTCTTCTCCAGCATGATGGAGCTCCTCGCCATAAGGCAAACGTCATAACCAAGTGTATCATTGACATTTTGGGTCCATGTCCAGTAAACTCCACGCTCAGGGTGAACTGCAGTGGTCTTGGATCAACACTGGAAACACGGAGTCTTTACATAAATATAATGTAATAAACAATAAAAGCCTTTGACTCTTATGAAGTTCTTGTAATTATACAGTTCTTCAGTAGACCAGAGTAACATCTGACACAAAGATCTAAACACACAACCACCAAGTTGCCACTGTTGGGCCCTTGAGCGCGGCCCTTAACCCTCAACTGCTCAGATGTGTAATGAGATAAAAAAAATAAATGTAAGTCGCTCTGGATAAGAGGGTCTGCCAAATGCCTAAATGTAAATGAAGACAGTGACAGAGGCAGAATGAGTCGTGTGTGAAAGGAAGGGCCAGTGTTATGGTCCGAGGTTCTGAGGTGTGTGAAGCTCTGAGGCGTGTGAGGTGAAGCTCTGAGGCGGGTGAAGCTCTGAGGCGTGTGAGGTGAAGCTCTGAGGCGGGTGAAGCTCTGAGGCGGGTGAAGCTCTGAGGCGAGTGAGGTAAAGCTCTGAGGTGTGTGAGGCTCTGAGGTGTGTGAGGTGAAGCTCTGAGGTGTGTGAGGTGAGGCGAGTGAGGCTCTGAGGTGTGTGAGGCTCTGAGGCGAGGGACGTTCCGAGGCGTGTGAGGTGAAGCTCTGAGGCGTGTGAGGCTCTGAGGCGAGTGAGGTGAAGCTCTGAGGCATGTGAGGCTCTGAGGCGTGTGAGGCTCTGAGGCGTGTGAGGCTCTGAGGCGTGTGAGGCTCTGGGGCGTGTGAGGTGCTCCTCAGCATTGTGGCAGGTCAGTGGGGTCAGTGAGAAGATAGTGAGGAGTTCTTATTAGCAGATCTCTGTGTGAATGTGACTGTTGTCTTTTTATTCTGTCCTAAATTTAAGCAGTCAGTCTGTCACCATGCTGGGTGAGAGAGGAGCAGATGAGCTGAAAAGAATTCACAGAAGACTCTTAAGCGTGTAAAGCTCTGATTATTTTTAGTGCGTCTGCTCTCTCTCTCTCTCTCTCTCTCTCTCTCTCTCTCTCTAACATCTGTAACTGATGTTTATGCGCTGAAGATGTGGTGCTGAAGGTGTCTATTCAACAGAATGATTCAGAATGAGCCGTGACGTTTGGTTCCTAATAATCCTGATGTACGACTGTTGAGTTTCAGACGGTTTTATTCCCGATGAGTAAATGCAGACTGGGATGACAGACTGAGATACTGACTCCGTCTCAGTCTTATGTGGATTGACTCAGCAGTTTTAGAGGCAGCGAGTGACGTGCACCGTTCTGAGGATCAGGAGTTACACTGCGACACGCTATAACGCTTCTTACGGGTCGAGTACACATTTCTCGGGTCCGAGTCTCTCCGTACTTCCTCTCGGTCCACACCGAGCTCCTGTTATGAATGCAGCAGAAACTCGTGTGTTGTAAGAGGACGTGAGAAAGGAACATGAGGACGTGATTCGCTGGTGTGACAGTCGTACTGACGCGAGAGCTAGCGGAGACGCAACAGCATCCGAGCTCCTACATTCTATATTTAGTACAAGTGAACGAATGAATGAAGATTAAAACAAATAACATGGCACTACAATAGGAACACTTCTCTAACAAGTCAGTCATGTGGCAGACTGGACCGTCTGGACCGTCTGGACCGTCTGGACCGTCTGTACCCGCAGCTATGCCAGGGCTAAAGTCACAGAGATCAGACTACGCCTTCATGCTCATGTAGGATGTGAACGTTAACGGAATTTCTCGACCTGTATCTGCATCGTTTAATGCATTCATATATACAGTACTGTTTAAAAGTCTTAACCCCCCCCCCCCCCATCTTTTCATATTAAATTAAATGATTTTGATTAAATGAAAGAACCAGAAGCAAAGGTTTTACTGCGACAAGTGCCTAAAGGTCCAGTTTAAAAACTGGTTGTTTATGTATAAACCTGAGCAGCGACCTCATTTCCCCTCTCGTCTGTTCCAACCCCTCAGCATCAGCAGTAAACTAATCACCTCCTGGTCATCTGTCATCATCTGCTCCTGTTTCTCACTGGCTCAGGACTTCAGTTAGATGCTTGAATGATTGACAGGTCACTGTGTGGCTTAACAAACACAAAACACATTCCTCTGAAACTGCCTGGAGGACTCAAGACTGGGGGGGGTGTCGAGACTTTTGCACAGCGCTGTATATAATATTTAATATGATGTATGATATATTTACCTCCTTACCTTACAGACACATAAGTGTGGAACTGTGTGTGTGTGTGTGTGTGTGTGTGTGTGCGCGCGTCCCAGTCAGTGTCTCAGCCTGAGGGCAGTAACTTGATAAATTGGCGGTTTATTGCATTTGGCGTCCTTCTGCTATACATTGGATGTTTTTCTCAGTCGCGGTGATGTATGAGTCTGGAGCAGTGGTACACTAATCGCTTTCTCCGCTGTTGAATAGCTGGAAACATTTGGACCTTTCTGAGCACAAAATCCATTCCAGCCTCCTGACACAGAGGCGCAGTGTTCCTGCAGCGGCGTTCGCTCGTGTTAATCAGCGTGTCGCCGCGGCGGGTGTCTGGCCGAGACTGGTGTTATTGGAGCAGGCTAATACAGAGGTGATGTTCAGGAGGTTGCAGTGGTCCGTGTTAAAGCAAACGCTCAGTCATCGCACAGCGGTGATGGAGTGAGGGGCTGCGCCGGGCCTGAGCGCTTGATAAACAAGTCGCTCTGCCGCTCTTTAGCTCACACCTTATTTTCTTCTAAACAGATTCTCACTTTTTCTGTTATTTATTATTTTTCATCCCCCTGTTTAAGGTTGAGTTTTTCCTGCATGTCTGACATTTCAATTATGTTTCATTTAGTGATATTTAGTGTTTTGTTTCTCTCTGTTTGTAGCCTGAATTGTGGGAAACTTGTCCATCGTGTTGTGAGCAGGTAATTCTCTGCCATTTGACGTCAGGAGACACCGGACCTGTGCCAGGGTTCATTTTCACTCCCTTAACATCCCTTTCACTCCCCTTCCTAATCCAGTCACAGCTGTGCTCATACTCACAACATCCAGCGTTTATGGCGAGAGTATAACTAATACCAAGAGACGAAGTATCTCTGTCACCATACTAATGTCTTCTCCAATGTAATACACGTGTGTACAGTATGTTGTACAGGTTTGTCCTCCAGAATGATCAAGGTATGTCCAAAGCAAGGTGAAGATCTTTGGGGACGGGGGTTTCAGACATGAGACATGAAGGTCACAGTTTTCATCACGGTGAAGTGTAGACGGCCAAAACATGGTATCTGTGCTAAACGTGTCTCACCCAGGAGACAAAGAGAATTTTCAGATAGGTGACTCCATGCGTAGTTTTTTTTTGTAAATATTCATACACATTTATATTTTTATCAGATAAAAAGAAACACATTTGCTAAATACAATTTTATGCTCCTTTTATGTTTTAGTGTCTGTAACTATAAACCTGAAAAAGTGTATTATTATGAAATGCTAAATTGTTAAGATGTTGCAACATGAATTTGACATGGTTACGGACACTACAGATTTTTATTTTTATTTTTTTTCGCTTTAACCAAAAACCATCTCTCATGCAGCGCACTGAGGTCGCCCTGGAATGTTAATGATGTGTGTTAATAATAATAATTGGGCTGATTACGAAAAAGAAAATTTAACTGGATGATGATAATAATAATAATAATAATAATAATAAATAAAATTATATTTAATACTGAGTGTGGTGGCAAAAACAGGAAAATACGTCCTTGTTCAAATACTTGTGGACCAGACTGGATGTATTTGTGGCTCTGATTTTTACTATTTTTATTTATCTAATATATATATATATATATATATATATATATATATACAGTGAGGTCAATAAGTATTTGATCACCCTGTGATTTTGCGAGTTCTCTTACTTAGAAACCATGAAGGGTCTACACTTTTCAGCATAGGTGTATTTCCACTGTGAGAGACAGAATCTAAAAAGAAAAAACCGCAAATCACATTGTATGATTTTTTTCTTTTAAACAATTTATTTGTGAATTACTGTGTCAAATAAGTATTTGATCACTTGCTTATCAGCCAGATTTCTGACCCTCAAAGACCTGTTATTCTGCTTTTAAATAGTCCAGCTACACTCTGCTTATGATTCTAAAGAATTTATTTGCAAATTATGGTGGAAAGTAAGTATTTGGTCAATAACAAAATTTCATCTCAGTACTTTGTTATACACCCTTTGTTGGCAATGACGGAGGTCAAACGTTTTCTGTAAGTCTTCACAAGGTTTTCACACACTGTTGCTGGTATTTTGTCCCGTTCCTCCATGCAGATCTCCTCTAGAGCAGTGATGTTTTGGGGCTGTCGCTGAGCAACACGGACTTTCAACTCCCTCCAAAGATTTTCTATGGGGTTGAGATCTGGAGACTGGCTAGGCAACTCCAGAACCTTGAAATGCTTCTTACGAAGACACTCCTTCGTTGCCTGGGTGGTGCATTTGGGATCATTGTCAAGCTGAAAGACCCAGCCACGTTTCATCTTTAATGTCCTTGCTGATAGAAGGAGGTTTTCACTTAAAATCTCATGATACTTGGCCCCATTCATTCTTTCCTTTACACAAATCAGTTGTCCTGGTCTCTTTGCAGGAAAACAGCCCCAACGCATGATGTTTCCACCCCCATGCTTCACAGTAAGTTTGGTGTTCTTTGGATGCAACTCAGCATTCTTTCTCCTCCAAACACAAAGTTCTATTTTGGTTTCTTCTGACCATATGAAATTCTCCCAATCCTCTTCTGGATTATCCAAATGCTCTCTAGCAAACATCAGACGGGCCTGGACATGTACTGGCGTAAGCAGGGGGCACTGCAGGATTTGAGTCCCTGGCGGTGCAGTGTGTTACTGATGGTAGCCTTTATTACTTTGGTCCCAGCTCTCTGCAGGTCATTTACTAGGTCACCCTGTATGGTTCTGGGATTTTTGCTCACAGTTCTTGTGATCATTTTGACCCCACAGGGTGAGATCTTGCACACCACTTCTATTAATTGCTCCCACAGTTGATTTCTTCACACCAAACTGCTTACCTACTGCAGAGTTAGTCTTCCCAGCCTGGTGCAGGTCTAGTGTGAGTGTTTAAGGTTGTGGACAGATGTCATTAATACAGGTAACGAGTGGAGGACAGAGGAGCATCTTAAAGAAGTTGTTACAGGTCTGTGAGAGCCAAAAATCTTGCTTGTTTGTTATTGACCAAATACTTATTTTCCACCATAATTTGCAAATAAATTATTTAAAAATCCTACAATGTGATTTTCTGGATTTTCTTTTTCTTATTTTGTCTTTCATAAAGGGACATAGTTGAGGTATAAGTGAGAGAACTTGCACAATTGGTGGCTAAATAAATACTTTTTTGCCTTACTGTGTGTGATGTATGCATGTGTGTCTGTGTATATATATATATATATATATATATATATATATATACACACACATACTCACCTAAAGGATTATTAGGAACACCTGTTCAATTTCTCATTAATGCAGTTATCTAATCAACCAATCACATGACAGTTGCTTCAATGCATTTAGGGGTGTGGTCCTGGTCAAGACAATCTCCTGAACTCCAAACTGAATGTCAGAATGGGAAAGAAAGGTGATTTAAGCAATTTTGAGCGTGGCATGGTTGTTGGTGCCAGACGGGTCGGTCTGAGTATTTCACAATCTGCTCAGTTACTGGGATTTTCACACACAACCATTTCTAGGGTTTACAAAGAATGGTGTGAAAAGGGAAAAACATCCAGTATGCGTCAGTCCTGTGGGCGAAAATGCCTTGTTGATGCTAGAGGTCAGAGGAGAATGGGCCGACTGATTCAAGCTGATAGAAGAGCAACTTTGACTGAAATAACTCATTTAACTCACATCAAATAACTCATCTTAACGAGCTCATGAAAATTGGACAGTTGAAGACTGGAAAATGTTGCCTGGTCTGATGAGTCTCGATTTCTGTTGAGACATTCAAATGGTAGAGTCAGAATTTGGCGTAAACAGAATGAGAACATGGATCCATCATGCCTTGTTACCACTGTGCAGGCTGGTGGTGGTGGTGTAATGGTGTGGGGGATGTTTTCTTGGCACACTTTAGGCCCCTTAGTGCCAATTGAGCATCATTTAAATGCCACGGGCTACCTGAGCATTGTTTCTGACCATGTCCATCCCTTTATGACCACCATGTACCCATCCTCTGATGGCTACTTCCAGCAGGATAATGCACCATGTCACAAAGCTCCAAACATTTCAAATTGGTCTCTTGAACATGACAATGAGTTCAATGTACTAAAATGGCCCCCACAGTCACCAGATCTCAACCCAATAGAGCATCTTTGGGATGTGGTGGAACGGGAGCTTCGTGCCCTGGATGTGCATCCCACAAATCTCCATTAACTGCGAGATGCTCTCCTATCAATATGGACCAACATTTCTAAAGAATGCTTTCAGCACCTTGTTAAATCAACGCCAGGTAGAATTAAAGCAGTTCTGAAGGCGAAAGGGGGTCAAACACCGTATTAGTGTGGTGTTCCTAATAATCCTTTAGGTGAGTGTGTGTGTGTATATATATATATATATAAAATTACAAAAGAAAATGGGTTTCTTAAAAAAAGCTGACATTTTAAGACTATTAATATTTTAGGACGATTGTGGGGAAATTAAAAGAGGGACGACTGTAACACTCGATATCCTTCTGTTGCCCAGACTGGAGCTCAGACTGACTGCTCCAACAAATACTTTGGAAACGGACACAAAGAGAGATGGTTCGGGTTAATGAGACTGATGGGGAGTGAGGATAAAACTGAAGCATGGGATCTGTTAATCATCCTCTTCACTTTGCTTTTCGACTACATGAACATTCTGCCTCTCTCTTTCTCTCTCTCTCTCTCTCCTATCTCTCTGCCTCTCTCTTTCTGTCTGTCTCTCTCTCTCTCTCTCTTTAAGATGTGCTTGATGTATTTTTTATTAAACTTATCTAGCGGTATTGGTCCAGGACAGAGACACACTGCTTCCTTAGCTTCTGCTGCATCTTAAACATCCTGCTAATGTGTGTATGCGATATCACCCTGTCCGCTGCTCAACCCGCTCTCTCTCTCCTCTTTCCCATCAATCCCTCTTTTTAAATCTCAGACCAGCACCTAAAACACCGGCCACTGAGAAGAAGGAGCGACCCACGAGCATCATGAGTGAAGCGTCCAACTACACGGGAGGCTCGGACTACATGACACAACCGAGCAGCCCCGCAACCAGAGTGAGTCCACTCTCTCTCTCCCTCTCTCTCTCTCCCTCTCTCTCTCTCCCTCTCTCTCTCTCTCCCTCTCTCTCTCTCCAAACCTCCCTCCTTTCCTCTCTCTCTCTCTCCCTCCCTCCTCTCCCTCCCTCCTCTCTATCTCCCTCTCTCTCTCTCTCTCCAAACCTCCCTCCTCTCTCTCTCTCTCTCTCTCTCTCTGGTGCATGCTGGGAGGTGGTGTGAGAGAGCAGCGTGTGGAGTGTGGTGTGAGAGCAAAAGAGCCTTTTCAAATCTTTTGATAACATTCTAACACTTTTGAGCTTTTTTTTTGAAAGCACAAACATGAATAAATATATTAAACATCTAACAATGGCGATCACACGGCGATATTAGTTTAATCCGCTGTTGTGTGGAGGTCTCGTGGCGGGGTGCAGGGATGGCGGCTCACCCGAGCGGTGGAGCCCGTCCTCTCTCACTCCGTCACGGGCTGCGCTGTGAGGTGAGCGCCGTGGTGTCGGTGGAGCGGGTGTTGCTGGCGGTGGGAGAGTGTATCGGGTGAGAGAGCATCGTGTCCGCATCGCGGATAAACGAGGCCGTGGTGAGAAGAGGGAACTCGTACATCAGCTGTAGAACTTTATTCCGTTACTCCGCTGGGTGCTACAACAATGAAGGTCACCGTATCGAACATTCCTCCTTTTATCCCCGATGAGGATATAGAGAGGGAATTGTCTCTATTCGGTAAGATCGTGAGCAGTATGAGAATATTGTCTCTAAACTGTAAAAACCCCGCGCTAAAGCATGTCGTGTCCTTCAGGCGTACAGTGCTCATGTTCCTGACTGAGTCCACTCTGGACATCTCATTTAGAGTCACACATGAGGGGAAATCATACATGCTGTACGCCAGCACTGGGAGCATGAGGTGCTTCGAATGTGGGGACATCGGGCACAAAAAGTTCAGCTGCCCACATAGAGCACAGGGCAGGGAGGAGGCGGGGCCTAGTGGGGTCAGGGCAGTGGGGCAGAATGGAGGTGCAGTGGGGCAGGATGGGGGTGCAGTGGTGCAGGATGGGGGTGCAGTGGTGCAGGATGGGGGTGCAGTGGTGCAGGATGGGGGTGCAGTGGTGCAGGATGGGGGTGCAGGGGGGCAGGATGGGGGTGCAGTGGGGGGCAGGATGGGGGTGCAGTGGGGGGCAGGATGGGAGTGCAGTGGGGCAGGGGTGCAGGATGGAGGTGCAGTGGGGCAGAATGGGGGTGCAGTGGGGCAGGATGGGGGTGCAGTGGGGGGCAGGATGGGGGTGCAGTGGGGCGGGATGGGGGTGCAGTGGGGGGCGGGATGGGGGTGCAGTGGGGGGCGGGATGGGGGTGCAGTGGGGGGCAGGATGGGGGTGCTGTGGGGGGCAGGATGGGGGTGCAGTGGGGCGAGATGGGGGTGCACTGGGGGACAGGATGGGGGTGCAGTGGTGGGCATCCACTGCACCCCCAGAACCAGAGCATCACACTGCCTCTGCACACTCACCTTCTTCTTCCCATAGTTCATCCTAGTGTCATGTCCAACCCAAGTACACACGTGCACACACACGCACTGTCCATATGGCGTAACAGAAAACATAATTTATCAGACCAGGCCACCTTCTTCCATTGATCCATGGTCCAGTTCTGATGCCCCTTGTAGGATCTTTTGGTGGAGGATACGGGTCAGCATGGGCACCCTGACTTTTCTGCAGCTCCGCAACTCCATATGCACTGTCTGTGTGTTTTGACTCCTTTCTATCAAACCAGCGTTCATTTATTTAGAGCTGGATGTGGAGTGCTGCAGTAGCTCTTCTGTGGAATCAGAAAAGACAGACTAGCCTTAGACGTCTATCCTTCCCACATGGGGCAGGATGGGGGTGCAGTGGGGCTGGATGGGGGTGCAGTGGGGCTGGATGGGGGTGCAGTGGGGCTGGATGGGGGTGCAGTGGGGCAGGATGGGGGTGCAGTGGGGCTGGATGGGGGTGCAGTGGGGCTGGATGGGGGTGCAGTGGGGCTGGATGGGGGTGCAGTGGGGCAGGATGGAGCGGGCTCCAATGTGGGAGAATCAACATCAGTCTTAGAGCAAGATGAAGACTCGATTGATAAAATTTTTTTTCATACATCAGATATCAGTGTGTCATGTTTTGGGGAGATCAGCAGCTCTATACACTTGATGTAGATGAATATCTGAGGAGAACTTGCAAAAAGATCAATCAACATTGAAGACTATTTTACAGATGTTAAAATAGTTTTAGCATCTGTAGTAAAATTAAAGTGCACTACAAATTATGATCTCCTGAGCAAAAGAAAGAAATGGCGCTTACAAACTTACACAGCGAGATGGCGGCGGTCTCAGGTAAAACAGAAACGAACACATCACACAGGGAGCTTTCTGTTCTCTGTAATGCACTTTACATCTGTTTCTCCTTTCTGCTTTTACTTTCTCTAATGGATAAATTAAAAATAGGCTCCTTAAACATGAATGCTGGCAAAGATAGAAGAAAAAGAGCAGCAGTAGGAGACTTTATAACACAAAAGAACATTGATGTTGTCTTCCTACAGGAGACACATAGTGACCAAGCCTGGGACTGAGTGGGCCATGTGGTGAGAAGGGAGACTTGTCCTAAGTCATGGTTCCAACATTAGTGCTGGTGTGGCGATACTTATTAATAGCAGTGGGCATGAGTGGGGTTGAAGTTACAAAATTAGTCAAGGTCGAGTTTTAATGGTAAAAGCAGAAATAAAAAAATAAATGTTTTTCTTTTTTAAGTGTGTACGCCCCTAACAATGGTAGCGACAGAATCCAACTTTTTAATGGAATAAAAAATATAATACAAAGAACTGGAAATAAATTCACAATAGTAATGGGAGGGGACTGGAACTGCACGGTAGACTTCACCCTAGCCGAAACGGAGAGAAATTACTCAAATAGAAAGCAAACTGATCAGCATAAACGACGTCAGAATGTGCTGTCTCCTGGAAGGAAAAAGAAAAGCTCTGAGCTCCTTCCTCCATGAACAGGCCAAAACAGCCCTGATCAGACATCATATCTCCTGGATCAAGGACATGGACGCTCCCAGTGCTTTCTTTTTTAATCTGTCCTAAAAAATTAAACCTTAAAATCAGATGGTGTATCTGAGACGAGCAGATGGAACAACAACTGACCCAAGTGAGATGAGGAGAGCAGCCACAGACTTCTACGCTCAGCTCTACAGTGCAGAGCCCCGTGATCCATCCTCAGAGAGGAACAGGGAGCTTCCAAAACTGTCCCTGGAGCAAAGCACTGTGCTGGACGCAGAACTCCAGCTACAGGAATTTACTGACGCTGTTCAGCAGCTCGCAACAGGACGCTCACCGGGACTAGACGGACTGCCGAGTGAATTTTATAAACATTTCTGGTATGTAATAGGGGCTGTTCTCTATAAAGTTTTTAAATGTGCTTTTAACAGCGGGAAGCTACTGGTGAGCTGCACAAAGGCGGTTTTATCACTGATCCAAAAAAGGAGACTTGGGGCAACTGAAGAACTGGAGACTTGCTTTCTGTTTCACCCAGATGAGGATGGGTTCCCTGTTGAGTCTGGTTCCTCTCAAGGGTTCTTCCTATTACCATCTCAGGGAGTTTTTTCTTGCCACTGTCGCCCTCGGCTTGTTCATCAGGGACAAACTGACCATTTTGATTCGTACACATTCCACAATCCATACAAACTTAAATAGTTCTTTTGATTGTGGAAAGCACCTTTGCGACAATTGTTAAAAGCGCTATACAAATAAAATTGAATTGAGACCAGTGTCACTACTATGCAGTGACTACAACATACTTTCAAAGGGCCTTGCAAACAGACTGAAACAGTGCATGTACTCAGAAGTTCACAACAGTCAGACCTACTGCATACCTCACTGCACCATAATGGAAAATCTGTTTCTAATGAGAGACTTAATTGATCTATGTAAAACAGAACTGTATGAACTAGGTCTTTTATCAGTAGACCAAGAAAAAGCTTTTGATAGAGTTGACCATGAATACCTTTTCTAGACACTTGAATCCTTTGGTATGGGAAACTATTTTTAATGGTTGATTAAACTTTTATACTCTGGAGCTGCTTTTACACGTAAGATTAGAGGTGGTCATAGCTGCCCTTTCCAAATGGAACAGGGAATAAGATAGGGGTGCCCTCTGTCTGGACAACTCTAAAGTCTCGCCTTAGAACCATTGCTACCCAGATTTCCTGTCAAAGGGTCACAGGAGGGACGTGTGCTGACAGCATATGTGCCGACAACGTACTCGTTTTTTTTTTAAAAATCAAGATGACGTTCAAGCTCTGACTAGGAACCTGAGCATCTACGCAAGAGCTTCCTTAGCTCGTGTGAACTGGGAAAAACGTGAGAGTTTTTTAAATGGACAATTGACCCCCAATCTTGTCAAGTGGTCTCCAATGGGGCAGAGTCGGCCTCAAGTACCCTGGGGTGTTGTTAGGGCAGTGGTTCTCAAACATTTTCTGTCATTTCCCACTTAACGGGGTGGGCAAAATTTTTAAGTCCCATTGTCAGCAAAATGATAACGAAAACGGCCAAGTGTAATATTTATTGAAATATCAATTTCTAAACCAATAAGATCAAATAACACCAAGTTAAAAACAGATGAAATACACGTGCAATTGTTATAACAGACTTCATCACTTATCTAGAGCTTTCTTTCAAAGAAGTCGAGTGGCTTATTAACGTGACTGGGGTGTGTTGTCTCTAAGTGTCTTCCTACTTTGTTGCGTCTCATGCTGTCTGCTGCCAGCGGTTTAAGACCCAAAACACACACGGGTCTCCCCTCTGCCCCCACCATCCCCACCATGAATCCAAGCGCAACATACAGTAGGCTTCATCATGTTTTCCTTTCGGCTGGCTTTTTGGTTGATTAGGCTGATAGTGCTGAATCACCTGCTTTTTTGTGGTCCATGTAACAAATGTATCCATTGATGTTATTATGCTCACTACATACAGTACGCTACTGACCCGGTTTGTGTCCGCGGTAAAGTTAGTTTGATATTCGCATCTCCGAATTCAATAGCCTTAGTAAATAAACCCGCAAATAAGATGTACTCACATGTATTTCCTCTCTACATTGTCTTTAAGCTCCATCCGCCTTAAATTATACATGTTTAAAAGCATAAACACCATTACTCTCTACGGCGCAACGAGTGATTTAGGGATCATCGCAAAATGCCGCACACCAACAAAAAGCGTAGAACGATATTGATCTTCCCTTCTGTTCTGATGCCGCACTGGAAACTAGAAATGCCAGACTAGTACTGTCTGATAAAATATTAATGCTTAACAAAAATACAGAAACATCAGCATACACATTGGAATAAATGAAATGACATATATAATACAGAATGTTTCCTTATATATTGTTCCTCTGCAATTGACATGCCGACGTTAAACCGTTATTGTTGCACTATGGTTCCACTTGTTATTGTTCCATGTTACTTTAATTTACTTATTAATGATCCATTTCTTTGCGTGTGATTGTTGAGTTTCGAGTGTCTGATCTTTATTGTCAGTAAAGAAAAGCATGAATTAGAATAGGTACTTTCCCATTATTTTCCACTAATTCCCTCCCGTTCATTGCGCTCCACCTGTCATGCCTGTATTCCCCACTAGTGGGGCGCCCCACACTTCGAAAACCACGGTGTTAGGGACACAAGATTTACAAAATAAAAACTGTCAGGGTGTAGTGGAAAAAGTGTGTGCCAAGTTACCTTAATGGACCTGGGTCCTGCCTCAACTATTCTACAGGGGAAGAGTACTGGTCGTCAATAATCTAATCATCTCCATGCTCTGGCACCGTCTCACTGTCCTGGAACCCCTTGAGACATTAATCAGAGAAGTGCAAAGGAAGTTGGTGAATTACTTTTGGACTGGCCAATACTGGACCCGAGTCTCGGACCCGAGCCTCTACCTGTACAAGAAGGGACGCAGGGCTCGACCTGTCCTGCAGAATAAAAACCTTTAGACTGCAGGCTGCAGGCTCTTCTATGGAGAGGGACTGGCATGGACAGGCGTAGCCAAAACCTTACTCCAACTGGTAGAAGGCTTAAACTACGACACACACCTGTTTGTGCTTAACCTTAATGAAATGGACTTATCAGCCACAACACAGTTCTGTCAATCCCTACTTAAAGCCTGGACACCAGTGATAAAGACGAGCAGGGCTGACGCACGTTTCTTCCAAAGCACCGATGAGAAGCCACTATGAGACTAGAAGACACGATTCTGAAAGAATGCTGATAGCATTGGCTAGACCCAAAGACTATCAGAGTTTGACCAGATGTGGACACAAGGTTACGTTTTATGCTTAAAATAAATGTGAGATCCTTTTTATCTCCTTTATTATAACCTGTATTTTATTTCATTTTTATGTGCTCGTTTTATATACTAGGTGTATTAATGTACCTTTTCGTGCCTTTTAAACATAACCTAATACACCAGCTTAACAGTGTATGTACTTAACCATTTTTAGTTCCAAACTTTTCATTCATCTGTTTTAATGAATTTACTTCAAAGTCCCATTGCTAAGCTTATTTTCCCAATTTGCTAAATGAATGTTTTTGTGATGCTGTAGATGTTGTAGATGGTGTAGATGGTGTAGATGTTGTAGATGGTGTAGATGCTGTAGATGTAGATGTTGTAGATGTTGTAGATGCTGTAGATGTAGATGCTGTAGATGCTGTAGATGTAGATGCTGTAGATGCTGTAGATTCTGTAGATGCTGTAGATGTAGATGGTGTAGATGTTGTAGATGCCGTAGATGTAGATGATGTAGATGGTGTAGATGTAGATGCTGTAGATGTAGATGGTGTAGATGTTGTAGATGCCGTAGATGTAGATGATGTAGATGTAGATGATGTAGATGCTGTAGATGTAGATGCTGTAGATGTAGATGCTGTAGATGTAGATGGTGTGCTCCCCCCAGTGGAAGGAAAAATTTGACAAACTGTAACAGAATTCAAATGCAGATACAGAAAAAGCACCACTAAGTCATATTCTTGCTAAACTTGACTATTATTTCTCTTCTCTTTTTTCTAGCAATCAAGGCCATCTAAAAAAGTCCACAATTTTGGCAAGCGGTCGCACTCCATAAAGAGAAACCCGAATGCTCCAGTAATCAGACGCAACTGGCTTTATAAACAGGTACGACTGACACGGTGCATCTCTTTATGGACTGATTCTATGCAGCATCTCTGCAATTACATCATGGTAACATCAGTACGCTGTACTATAATGGACAAAGCTGAGTCGCTATGTCATGACCGTGTGCTCCTACAGGACAGCACAGGAATGAAGATGTGGAAGAAGAGGTGGTTTGTGTTGTCTGACATGTGCCTCTTCTACTACAAAGGTGAGCTTTAACCTGCTTTAACCTGCTTTAACCTGGATTCACTATGACCAGGTGACATGCAGATGTTAGTTTCTGTGTATTTAGTGACATTATGGATTAAAGTAAAGCCTGAAAAGATTGTAACATATATGGTGGGTGAGTGAGGAGTTCCACGCTGCACCTCCGTCTCCACACAGGACTCGGTGTGTGAGGTGCCGTGAGAGACAGCTTTTAGAAGGACAGCAGGTCTGTGTGATGGTTTCACTGGTGTTAAAGTCATTTTCCTGACTTTTTTACCCTCCGCAGATGAAAAAGAAGAAGGGATTCTTGGGAGCATCCTTTTACCGAGCTTCCACATCTCCATGTTATCTGTGGACGACCACATAAGCAAGAAATACGCCTTTAAGGTCCGAGTTTGTCCCTCGTCTTTTCTTTCCTTCAGTTAACATGACGGCTAGGATAATGTGAACATTTTAATATGTAATACAGTACAGCGGATTTTTTTATTTACACCTTAATGTATATGTATAACACAACATGACGCATGACTGGGCCACGCCCGCGTGTTATTGTGATATTTGATGAAAGGCTCTTGCTGCGTCTCTCAGTGTCTGTTTGTGTTTCTTGAGGTTGACTGAAACATTTCTGTAAAGAGATTCAACAACATGGTGAGTTTTCAGTAACCATATTATCACAGCATCGGTTATATATACTCTGTCGTGTTTGTGTAGTAGCATGGAAAATCCCTTTACACGATCAGGTGTTGATGATTTCTAAAATATTTTCCCCTCTCTTCCAGGCTGTTCTCTCCATCCTGTCTTCCCTTGAGCAGGCCACACACCCAAACATGAGGACGTACTACTTTTGCACTGACACAGCCAAAGAAATGGAGTCGTGGATAAAAGTGATGACCGACGCTACACTGGTCCACTCTGAGCCAATCAAAAGGTACAGCGATGTTAATCACAGATGCCTAATGGATCACAGTTTATTTTCCTGTCTAAGAGTAACATGTCTGAGCTGAATGTGGAGTCGGTCCGGACACTGGGATTTTACTGGATGATTTTTTAGGTTCTGTTTATTAGTTCTATTCTGTTTCCGCGTAAGGAACGGATATTAAAAATATTGCTGTGTATTTTGGAATGTTCAAGTCAAATCCCAGCCTGAAACCCAGTTGAGAATCTGTGGCTTGACCTGAAGACTGCCGTCCTCCAACACACCACGTTCCATGTGGAAGAGTTAAACAAAGACAAAAATGGCAAGAGGAAAATAAAGAAAACGTTGTGTAAAGAAAGTTGAATGTGAATAATACATGGATGCTGTTACGGCAACAAGACAAAAAAAAAAAAACCTTTCTTCTCTTACGTTCAGTTTTCTCACTGGAATAAAGACAAAACAGTCTAACAGTGAGTGAAGTGTGAAAACACCTTCAAGGGTAACAGTACAGCAGATGAACCATTTATCAGCTTTGAACTGCCAATGAATTAATTAACACCCTAGCAAGGTGTTAAAGCAAGGTGTTTCGGCAAGGGTTCGAACAAATTAGACCTTGAAAACCATTTATTTGCTGACGCATCAGTTCCCCTTGTGAAGCCTGTCCCGTCGAGGCCTGGACTCTGAAGGTGCGTGTGGTTTTTGGCACTAAAAGTTGTGAGGTGGAGCCTTCATGGATTAGACTTGTTTCTCCACCGTGTCCCACAGGAGCTTAGTCATGTTTCTCAAACCGTTCCTGAAGAGTGTGTGGAGTGTGTCAGGGTGCATGATCCTGCTGAAAGAGGACACTGATGTCAGGAAACACTGCCTCTAGGAAGGCTGGAACAGTGTTTAGGTAGGTGGGACGTGTCAGAGTAATCAACATGAATGCCAGGACCGGAGGTTTCCCAGCAGAACATCACAACCAGAGCATCACACTGCCTCTGCACACTCACCTTCTTCCCATAGTGCATCCCTATGCACACACACACACACACACACACACACACACACACACACATGCACACTGTCCATATGGCGTGACAGAAAACATGATTCATCAGACCAGGCCACCTTCTTCCATTGATCCATGGTCCAGTTCTGATGCCCCTTGTAGGATCTTTTGGTGGAGGATACGGGTCAGCATGGGCACCCTGACTTCTCTGCAGCTCCGCAACTCCATATGCACTGTCTGTATGTTCTGACTCCTTTCTATCAAACCAGCATTCATTTATTTAGAGCTGAATGTGGAGTGCTGCAGTAGCTCTTCTGTGGAATCAGAAAAGACAGACTAGCCTTGGACGTCCATCCTTCCCACATGCATCAGCGAACCTTCATCCACCTTCCCTGCTTCACCAGTCCTTCTTCCTAGGAGCATTTTGGTATGTCCTCTTCCCTGCAAGCCATGAACATCACGCAAAACCTGCAGTCTTGGAGACGCTCTAACCCCTGTCTAGACCATCTGACTCCTGGTAAAGTCACCTAGACCCTTCCACACGCCCATTTTTCCTGATTCCAGCTCTGACACCTAAATGTTCACCTGCTGGCTAATATATCAGACCTCCTTACAGGTGCAACTGTAACCAGATAGTCAGAGTTACTCACTTCACCTTTAATGTTATTACTGATCAGTGTAAGTATTATTGATGTACTGTAATTACTATACTCTTTACCATGTACGTTCTAAAGTCAGCTCTAGACTTGGTATTGGCACTCTTGGTTTTAAATAGGGTTGTGTAAAAATTATCTCTGTAATTAATTAGGTAAAAATACGACAGCAATCTCTAAATTTGTCAATTTATTTAATAAAATTACTTAACTCTAATTAAAAAAACATTGAATATGACAAAATCATAATGTGAATGAAGTGATGGGATTCTGAGGGTTTTAGGTCAGTGGATCAGTTGCCTTTGTACATTTCTGTGTGGATTTGGATAAGTGTCTCATGGTGTGATGTCCTTATGTGTTCTTGTGTACCAGACTGGAAAGCATAAAGGTAGACCCACGCAGCCCACTGGAGATGAACAACATGTTAAATCACTGGGTTCTGACTCAACCTGAGATCCAAAATAATGAGCGGAACCGTGAGAGTCATCACCCTGAGGACAAGAAGCTGAAACAGCTGGAGAAACAGCCCAGGATTCACAGAGAGAAAGAAAGACCTGCTGTTCAGAAAGACTCAGAGAAGCACCAGATTCAGAAAGAAGGTGATAAGTATGCGTTGGAGAAAGATGGACAGAAGTATCCTCTTCAGAAGGACAGGTATAGGTACATGCTCACGAAAGACCTGGAAATGTTTACTGTACAGAAAGATGGAGAGAAATACGCCTCGACTCTGCAGAAGGAAAGTAAAAGGCATGCCACGCAGCGAGATGAGGAAATAAATCTGTTGCAGAAAGAAATGCAACGATTCGCGCTGCACAAAGACAGCGACAAGCACGTTCTTCCAAAGGACAACGAGATACACGGTGTGCACAAAGATGCAGAGAAGTATCTCCAGAAAGATGCAGGGCGAGCTGCGCAGAAGGAAGCGGAGAGGTCCAGGCTTCAGAGGGAAGAGGACAAGTACGGCTTGCAGAAGGACGGGAAGGCGGAGCAGCCGCTCAGCAAACTCGACAGCGTCCAGTCGGAGCCCGTGCAGGCGGCCACCGTCGTCCCCGCCGTGTCTTCCTCGTGGCAGCTGCAGAACAGAGGAGGATCGGCTCAATATAAGGCTGCGCAAGTGAACGGCTCTGGGGGAGAGCAGAGCCCAGGAGAAATGTCCAACACCCTTCCACAGAGGACAGCAGTGCAGCCGCCGCAACCTGCAGAGCCGGACAGGAGCTTAAGCAGGTCCAATTCCGTTCAGCTGGAGCAGTACTTTAGGACACACCGCACCCGCGTCCAGGACGACGATACGAAGAGGTGTGGCTTTCTAACATTTTCTCTCTAGTTTAATTTTCATTTTATCTATCAAACGAGCCCGCCGCATCATTTCCTGCGCATCACGCACTCGTTATCCGTCACACGCGAGCTCATAGACAGCCATGATCGGTCAGTGTAGTTGTTTAGAGAGCTGAGCTCGGCATCCAACCCAGCACCCTGAGGTCATGACCTGTCGCACACGCTTTCATTAAGTTCATTTAGTGCTCTGCACTTTCTCGCAGGGTTAGATGGCGTGCTCGGTTTAGCTGTAGGTCATGTTCTTCATGTATAAGCTTTTTCCCTGAACCTTATGGGTGCTTTTCAGTTGAACCACCTACCCAACCCCACTGAGAATGAGCTGCCTACAGGAGATGAACAGATCCCAGGTTATTAACCTGGGATTAGTAACCAGGTTACTAATTTTGCTCCCGTATTTTATGATCGAAGTTCGTGTTTCGGCTGAGTAATTATTATTATTTTATTTTTTTTCAGATTTTTCCAAAAGCGTATTAAAATTAAACAGCGGCCAAGCAATATTTTTCAAGTGAGATTTTATTAGCCTTAATTATGTGAATTTAGAATTAGCATCGCTTTGAAGGAGCTGTGTGAGTACTGTGTGTTCCTTTTTACTACATTAATTATTTGTTTAACAAAGTGTTTTAATGAGGGCGATGCTGAAGATAATCAGAACATGATGATCCGAGTCTTAATTGGGATCTAAAAGGCAGAGCTACAGCTTTAGTGATCCGGCGCACACGGGGCTGATCGCAGTCCTTTCAGTTCCTGATTTTCAACAGTGTGTAAAAAACGGCAGGTATCATCTGGGCGTGTAAAGAAAACACATCTATAACTTAAGTAGAGATTTCTGCCCTTATACGGTAAAAACACTACACTCAGGGAACGACTTGATGAGATTTCTAGCGAGGAAGACTTGACACAATGCTGACGTTTCATTTCTGTTTCAGCATCACTTCCTATCAGACTCTGCCCAGGAACATGCCAAGCCATCGGACGCAAGTGGTGCCACGCTACCCTGAAGGCTACCGCACGCTTCCGCGCAATATGCTGCGGCCGGACAGCATCAGCAGCGTGGCGGGTTCGGTGTACGACTGCGCGCTGCAGCCCGTGACGGCGGAGAAGAGGCGCTCTATGCGAGATGACACGTTGTGGCAGCTCTACGAGTGGCAGCAAAGGCAGGCCTACAGCCGTATGGGTTACAGCACACTGCCCAGTCCCAAGACCCTGAGCCACATCGCAGAGTCGATCCCCTCATCACCCTCGCACGGCTCCCTGGCCCTGTACCAGTCCGTCTCCCCCAACCGGCCGTACGATCCCAGCACCGGTTCTGAAGTTTCCTCGCCCGTGTTCCGCGGAGACGCCAGCCTCAACCGGCGCCACAGGGCACACCTCGCAAAGGTAGATGCCGATCTAAACTCGAGTTATAGAACTCTGATCTTAATCTCCATCGCTTTATCTTTATGGCCTTTTGTCTTTTTCCTCACTGGGTTCTTGCTCTTCTCTGTGCTTTGCTCTCTCTCAGTATGCGTACCCACCCGACTGCAGGGTCCCAGCAGCTCAGAGCGTCACGCCGCAGTCCCTGCAGGGGAAAACGGTATGCTGCTCCTCCTCTCCGCTTCTGTGCTGTTGTATTAAAACCCTCTTCGCGCTTCTAATCACGATATGATTAAAGAGCGAGTGTCCGAAGGGGTTTCTCTTCTCCTGCGCTTTTGTCTGACGATCTCCTGGTCTGAAATAATACCCGCTTATGATGGGCTTTATCGCCCAAACGTAGGAACTAGTCTGTTCTTGTGATAAGTCATGATAACAATAAACACACAGGTTATTACAGGTCACTTAGCCTTACAGTGACGGGTTACGGGTCACCTGTCAATCACAATGACCCTCTTCAATCAGGGGCATCTGTACCGAGCTCGTGGATGCAGAAGAGTGCGGATAGCTTTTTCTCGGCTGGTTTATCCAGGGACATGAACCTGACTCCATATTTAAAAATAAAAGCTGAACAGTGTTTTATCAGAACCTGAAAATGTTTCCCTGTACAATGTTTAACCTTTAACTGTACTGACACAGAAATGCTAATTTAAAGCTTCTTTCAGCGCTAAACAACTGCCAGCCTTCTAATGTATTATTCATCTCTTACTCCAGTAAGTATTTATTTATTTGGATGGTGTACCTGCTCCTTCATTTAGCGAGTTTATTCAGTCATGTGTTCAGTCGTGTACAGTGCAGGGTAAGTGAAATGTTATTATACAGTGTTCTCACCATTCAGCCTGATTATGTTAAGCTAAGAGGTAGACAGTAAGTGTGCCCGTTAGTTTTGGCACCGCACTCATCAGAACCAGACGTAAACAGTGCAGCTGTCTAACGTCTGACCGTTCAGGTCCATGCGCGACTCTAATTTGTCGTACGTACGGTACGTTACTTTGTTTTGCATTTTGTATTATTTTGATGTTGGAGACGGTGATGAGCGTTCCACTCTGTATGTTGGAGCACAAACAGTCCATTTCCATACCGTGTGTGTGTGTGTATGTATGTACAGCCATTGGCGATACAAACACAGCTGCCTGGTATCTTATACTGTCCTCATATTTTAGTGGACATGGCAGTGTGTATGATTATTGTTATGTTTAAAGGAATATTAATGTTAAATATTACTATTAAAGTGCAGATTGGTGGACTTGGAACCTAAACCCTATCTCTCCGAGTCGAGTGGGGATAAAGATCTTACACCCTCCTATGGGATTAAACATATCTAACACTGAGAATTGGTGTGTATGAAGTTTATATGCTTAATGACACCTGGCGGGTTTTGTTTTTTAAACTCTAGTATCCTGGCGCTCGTCACACAGTTTTACTACACAGGAGTGAAGAACGCATGGTTTCATTTCATTAGTGTACTGGACATGTCATTAAACTCCTGGACCAATCTATAAAACAGTACAGTATCTATCACAATACAGTGACAGTTTGGTGTACGTGATGATGCGCTTCTCAAAGATTTAATATGAAAGAGTTAAGATTAATTTACTGTACTTTAAAAAGAGTCATTATGGCTATTGCTGTATTATATATAACGCTAGCATATGTTTCATTATATAGCTTGGCTTGTGTATGTACCTGGTAGTGCAGTGTTTAGACGGATCTACAGTCAAGTCCGTAAGTTTTGGAACAGAGGTAAGTGGGGCAGGTTTTTTTTGCATTAATTCTCTGTACACCATCAGACATGAAACACTCGAGACAGGAGTGAAGTCGAGACTGTCAGCTTTAAATCAAGTGCTTTGATACGAGTGTAGCATTAACCCTTCAGGAATTACAGGCACGTACACACACATACACTTTGGTGGCTCATAAATAATGGAACGAACTAACAATTACAAAAATAAGCTGAACCCGTGATCATGACCAAATGCTGAGTTTGGTCCCTGGAGACACTTTGCCAGGTCTTTACTGCAGCTGTCTCCACCTGCTGCTGGTTTCCGGGTCTTTCCGCCTTCAGTCTGGTCTTCAGTGAGTCAAACACTCGCTCTATTGGGTTGAGATCAGGTGACTGACTGGACCAGTGAAGAACATCTCATTCCTTTGCCTCGGGTAGCTTTCACTGTATGTTTTGGGTCGTGACGCCTCTGCAGTATGAAGCGGCGTCCTCTCGGTCCTGCAGGTCTTTGTACCTGGTGATGAGAGTTGAACATCTACCAAATCCAAATGTAACTTCCTCCGGGACAAGCACCTGCTCATCAGGTACTTGTTCCATTATTTATGAGCCACTAAAGTGTGTGTGTGTGAGTGAATGGCTGTAATTCCTGAATAGTTAATGCAACACTTTTGTCAAACTCCATAAATTAAAGCCGAGTGTTAAATTTTTAATTCTCTGTGTTGATGTAAAGAGGACAAATGACAAAAAAACGTATTTTCCCCAGTTTATAGCCGTGACTGTATGTGACTGTATCCCTGTAACCAGAAGGAACTAGACTTTCTATTTGTCTTCGTATTTGGTCACATGTCTGAAGATATTTTCCTCCTCCGACTCCCCACGGTTTGTTATACTCAAAAACACATTCATGCTCAGGGCCTCAACACACACACACACACACACACACACACACACACACACCTATTTTTGTAATTTACAATTTGTGCCAATGATGATAGTGTAATAGTTTCTGGTATTAGTTTTTACCAGCCTCACATTCCTCACTCAGTCCAGAAATAGTGATTGAAGAAGCCCATTTTTTCTGGATATAATTATTTAATTCAGTTCATCAGATTATTTTCCCATCATCCACCCTCCAGTGTCAGAGGTGTGTGAGCGCATGTGTGTGTGTGTGTGTGTTTCACTGATCTCTAGGGTTTTTCACAAACACCCTACAGCGACTCCAACACCTCCACCCTTATCGCTCCCAATCCATCATCCAGTGTTCATGCAGGTTTTCTAACGGTTCTTGGTGTCCCTGTTGTTTCCTGTGACCCCAGCCAGAGGAGCTGACCCTGCTGCTGATTAAGCTGCGACGGCAGCAGGCCGAGCTCAACAGCATCCGAGAGCAGACTCTCGCTCAGCTAATGCAGCTAAACGTTGACGGCGCCAACCCGAAGGTCAGCCTCGGAGGATTATTCCGCTCGTCCCTGCTCGTCCCCGCTCGTCCCCGACGGAATGCTACTTCTGTTTACTTTTTGTTTTGCTCTTGTGGTTTTTCGGCATGCTGCTGTGTGTTACTCGTTACTTATCGGTTGGTCCGTCTCACCCCATACTAACGGCGGTAAGGTGCGTATCTTCATGCAGATGTTCTGTGGTGTTAGTCCTGATGTTCCCGCTGGAGCAGTGTGACCCGGGACAGGGGGGTCACTGGGGCCATTCCCCAGATGCCTCGGACAGGCGCAAGCTCCAGTCTGATAAACGTTTTTAGTCCTATTTCACTCATAAACACACAGCGTACAGTGTTGTGTGTGTGTGCATGTGTGTAAAAGTGTGTGACTAGAAATGTGTCCTTTCTGGGGACTGGCTCTAAACACAGAAACCTGTGTACCATGACACTGAGTATTCTTTATTTGGATGCTTCCTTAAGCCTGCTTGTACGTATTCTCTGCAACCCACTAGTGCATGATGAGTTCACTAAGCCCCCCTGCACTGCTCTCGTCCCAGCAGACACCCGCGCCAATCATTTATTTATTTATTTATTTACATTGTGAATGGCTTCTTAGTCTATGTATATTTTAAATCCTGCTGTGACTCTCTGTCCTGTTTTAGGGCTCCTCTACCCTCCTTAGCACTCTTCTTTCTCTTTTTTTCACTGCCTTCACTAGAATAAGGTGCTCTCTCATCACCTGCAGAGGAATCTCATGTATCTGGAAAGCCAGGTGAGGATGCCCTTGGGTGAAGTTTGTCTCTCTCTTTCTCTCTTACTCTCTCTCTCTCTGAGTATACAGCGGTACCTCGGCATACAAATTTAATTAGGCGAGTTCTTAAGGTGAAGTGTCGTATTGTGAAACACATTGTCCCATAGGAAATAATGTAAATGCAGATAATCCGCTCCAGACACCCAAAAATATTACCAATATCACCAATTTCCATCAATATAATCATATTTTTCCATATGAAAACAATCAAAACATTTATAAAAGACATGTAAATTAAGTAAAATATGAAATTAACAGACATTAAACCTCAATTTATGATTTCTCTCGGCACCAGCTGCTTTAAAAACCAAACTGAAAGCGTCTCCCTTTTCTTCTTGCTACCGTCCTTGTTAACATTCCTGGGTCCCATAGTGCTGCGTCTTCACTAAATCTTACACAAAATGGAATCCTTTGTCTTTGGTTCGGCTCGCTTAAGTCGCTTGTGTGCTGAAAATGCTTTGCATGACGAGACAAATTTCTTGCAGTATTTCGGTTCTTAAGGTGAAAATTGATGAGGCAGGCTTTTGTATGCCGAGGCGCTACTGTACACTATTACTTTTCTTGTGAATATTTATTTATTCTTATTTAAACATACAGTAATAAACCACAGAGACATGAAGGGAGATTGTTCTGGCTGTAATACCTTATGGAGCATATCGAATCTTTTGTACATAATTCACTCATTCATTCATTCATGTTCAGGAAGCCTAGAGTTGGCAACGTTCAGACATATGCACAGCTTATTATTGAAAACATATTTCCCAGCTAGTAAGCTTTAAATAAAAATTATTTTAGAAACTGTTAAATAGACCAAGCAAAGCATTATCATTTAAATTATTTTATTTAAAAGTTTATACTGTAACCTTATTTTTACTTTTGAACAAAGTAATGTATTAAAGGAGTGTAAAGCGTGTACGCAGGCTGTAACTACAGATTACTTTTGCGTTAACGTTTGCAATTAATTAAAAATCCTTAACACGGGCAGTGGTGGCTCAAATGGTTAAGGCTGGAAGATCGGGGGTTCGAGCCCCAGCACCGTCGAGTTGCCACTGAGGCTCTTAAGCCCCTCTGCTCCGGGGGACGCTGTATCCTGCCGGACCCTACGTTCTAAGGGCCATGAGACAGAAAATTTAATAAGAATAATTAACAATAAATGCCTTTAAATGATTAAATGGAAATACATTGAAACTCCTCGAGGTGAGCAGGGCGTGTCAGAGTGAACGAGTTCTAGAGCTGAAAGTTGTAGAATTTGTTAAGGTTCTGGGACTGGTTTGGTACCAGCGCCTAAACCAGTGCTGCGGTTTGGCCGGAGGTGCAGGGCCACTAGCTACCTGTACACACTCCTGTCGAGAGCTATAATCAGACCCGAGTGCTGCTGGCATTCATCTGCATCAAGTGTCGAAAAATAGAAGAAACAAATCTGTTAATATGTTAATTTCAGACCAGCGTTGGGATGAACCTGCTAAACAGTCAGTCTACTGACAGTCCTGGTTTAGACCGGGGTTTTTTAACAGACCTGTTTGCATTTAACCCTCCAATGATTAAAGGGACAGAAGATCCAGACTTGAGGGAGAGCTCGTGTCATCCCTCTGCTGCCAGGTGCAGTTTGATTCTACATAAAGTCAAAAGATGATTTAAACAGAAGCTAATCAAATGAAACACTAATATGACGGTGTGTATAAAAGAGAAGATGGAGAGATTTAAAACAAACAGCTTTAACAGCTTGCCGTTATAGTGCTGGAGGAAGAGAATAGTCCTCATTGTAATTATCACATTAATCAATGCAAATTTGTCCTCGTTTAACAACATGGCTTCCACCCAGCTCGTAAATAGCACTCGACCTGGCACATCCTATTTTTCGCACCAGGCTCTAATCTCACTCTTGCTCCAGCGCTGTTATACGTCTGTGAGCAAGCAGCCCATTTAAACACCTGGTTATTACAGGAGGATAGGATTTCTTAAAGCAGTCTGGTGAAATGTCTAGTCTCTAGGAGCATCAGTGTTGGATAAATATGAGGACAATGCTTTTGTCCTTGCTCACATTACAGAAAGCTAAAGAGTGGCTGGTGGAAGCTCGGTAATGGACATCCATTACAATCCCCTTAAACACCATAAACACTGAATGTAAGAATCTTCCAGACAATAGAAATGGAAGACGAGACATGAACATCTTGGCAGTAGAGGATGTCTTGCTTCATGTTCCTGTGCCAGGGGCCGTGACTCTGTCTGTAGCTCTGATTAACAGAATATGATCAGGGAGGTATTTCACATTAGGGCTGCTGGAAGCTTCAGTCGCATGCCTGTAGCCAAAACTGGGACTGTAACTTTTAACAGATTGTGTAGCGTGTAGTCCTTAGACCACGGCAGGGTTGACTTCTCCACTCTGATGGTGTTGATTAATTCTCCCGTGCAGCGCAGATCTTTATATTTATGACCGTTACGTTATAGAGGGGTTTATGAGAATGTGCTCCAATCCTAACCACGTTATTGTTCCTATAGCAGCTCATGCACGGGGCGGATGCTCCAGATAATTTAATGATGAAGGTAAATAAATAAATAACCTGTTATGTGTGTCAGCGCTCGGGAACAGGAACAGGCAGTTAGTTTTCGCGGACGGGGGTTAGTCATGGCGTCTATAAATAAGCTGCCATTTTTCTTTCTCTTGAAGACAATGAGGCAAAACATGCAGCTTGTCGTGTTGAAGAGAAACTGCAAAAACCTAACCTCCTCTGTCGAGGCGACTCAAGTTTCCGTGGGCAGAAAGTGCATTCATTAATAAAAAAATGTGAATATTGTGATTGTGCGGTGTAAGATAAAAACTACCAAGACTTTGAAGTTTGTTTTCTTAGTAATTCTGCAGGTAATTTCACACTTAATGTAATACTGAAAGTCAGGGCTTGGTCTGCTTACTCTGCACACTCAGGTTCATTATCTTAGGTTAGACTAGAGACTCCCAGAGTGGATTCCATGGACAATAAAGCAGAGGTTCTGTAGCTGTGAGCTGAAACACTGGAAAATCTTCACAGATGGAGTAATACACACCAGCATGAACTAAAGATCCTATAAGAAGGATAGTCTATAATCCATTACACCCCTCCCCCTCCCCCCAGTATGGTAAATGGAGGGCATCCCAGTGGACCATGAGGTCATCATTTCCATTTCCTCAGACAGGGTCCTGCCAACCATATACTCACAGAATAGCCACTCAACACAGAATAGCCACTCAACACAAAACCCACTCTACACACCCTGGGGTCCCATCCTGTTCCCGGCTGATGGACGCAGGTTAGCTGGCAGACTGAGCTGTGCCACTCACAATCCTCCTCAGATTACTGCTGATGTTTAATCAGGAGCTCCGCATGCGTGCTGTGGAGGAGCGACGTCAACGCTTGGGAGATTTCCTGCAGTGTAGATGTTATGATGACTTTTCCATGAATCACTCGTGGCCAAAACACAGCTCTATAGTCCTCAAAGGTCCAGCTCAGTAATATAATGGGTTTCACATAAAAGAAAATCTTGGAAGCAAAGCCTCAGCTCAGTGCCATTATAAGCACAAGATCATAATCCATGGCTTAGTGATGACTGACTGATCGACTGATCTCCCAATGAGGGTGTGAGGGAGAGATACTGGAGAAGTCTGCAAGTCCAGAGTGTTCGAGTCCAGTAAGTTTGGGGTGCGGGGTGTTGCGGGTCTTTGGGGGGGGTGGCTGTCTTGGCAGTGCGGGGTGTTGGGAGGGTCTTTGGGGTGCGTAGTTTGGGGGGGGGGGGTCTTGGCGGTGCGGGGTGTTGGGGGGGGGCTTTGGGGTGCGGGGTGTTGGGGGGGGCGGTCTTTGGGGTGCGGGGTGTTGGGGGGGGGAGGTCTTGGCGGTGTGGAGTTTAGGGGGGTCTTTGGGGTGCGGAGTTTGGTGGGGGGTCTTTGGGGTGCGGAGTTTGGTGGGGGGTCTTGGCGGTGCGGGGTGTTGGGGGGGGTCTTGGCGGTGCGGGGTGTTGGGGGGGTCTTGGCGGTGCGGGGTGTTGGGAGGGTCTTGGCGGTGTGGAGTTTGGGGGGGTCTTTGGGGTGCGGAGTTTGTGGGGGGGTCTTTGGGGTTCGGGTTGTTGGGATGTTTCGGGTGTTGGGTGTCTTTTCAAGTTTTGAAACTCAAACATTTTTGAATCCTGGCTCACAGAAAATCTCTTTTGTTAACACATTCTTGCTTTGATCTTTTTAGCTTTCCCCATGCACACATGCACGCACACACACACACACACACCCCGTTTCTTTCTAACCTACAAAAAGTTTCTTTAAGATCAGTTAACTCATTACAGCTACGCGTTTCTCCTGTGTTTATGGGTGACTGGTATTACTGTGTATCTGTGCTGTGTGAGTCACTGGACTCACTATTCCTCGGGGGGAAGTTTTATGGCACTGCGATGAAAAGCGCGTCTGTGCCGCCCTCACCCTGAAGAGATGTTCCAGGTTTAACCAGAACGCCAGTGCAATATCACTGCAGTTACCGCTGCTGTAGTTCCACACGGACGCGTAGGACAGGCCTCCGACATAACCGGCACAAAATCATATCAAACCAGATGGTGACTTTTTCCTCTGGAGTATTTACAGAAGGATGTGTGAGTGTCAGCACGTATTAACACTCCGGGTTCTTTGCGAAGTTTTAGAGGAGTTTTTCAGTTTCTCAGTAAAAATGACAAGCTGCATTTGTTTGTTTTTTTAATGAGAGAGAGAGAGAGACTTTCTCATGATTATAACAGGAGGTACGGTTCCGTGTCTCTCGTTTGGTCCATCACTTTCACTCCAGCTATAAACCCTGACTGTGTGTCCTGCATTAATGAGGGTGTAATGGCAGAATAACACACTAAATAATCCAGTTTACAAAAACCCTGAACACACACACACACACACTTTCTAATCTATAGCAGTTCTGTTCTGTGCTGAATGCTTTTCCTCCTCCTCCTCCTCCTCCTCCTCACCACACCAGATGAAGCCGAATGAGCCAATAATCTTCATGATTCACACTATGATTGAGAGCTCAGCACCGAGGCCTCAACTTTACCAGCAAGTAAGGTCTTGCCGTCCACCCAGTACCCACTGGACCTCCTGTTACTCCTCCCTCACAGTCTCATCCAGTGTCGGGTCTATTAAAGCACATCCCATTCTTCTTTTTGGTGTTTTTCTTTTTCTTTTATCTGTTCCTGCAAATGGTGTGAGCATGGCTTGAATGTGTTTATCCTCTACGATGCCATGCACACTCTGCGACAGACGCTTTCTCATCGAACGTCATTCGCTACGCCCATTCATGCTGGCTGTCTAGTTTTATTCATACAGAATAAAATGTAATCTAAAAGCAGGACAATGACATGTTATATGTTTGCATTTCCTTTATGCCTTTCTTTTCTATAATGGAGCCTCCCTTTCCCCCAGTTAGCTGTGGAATTTGTGCTGTAGGTTTATTACTTCTACTGTTATATATATCTCTTGTCCCGTAAGAACAAAACATCCTGATGATGATGATGATGATGATGATGATGAGCACGTCCTCTCAGCCTCCCTCGCTGCATCCTGCTTCTCACTACCTGAGAGGATCTGTCCTAATGAGACATGACCTAGCCTAGCGTAGCATTCCCATCGCTGTTCATTAAGAATGAATCGGAGTCATGGACACATGCTTATTACGCTGTGTGATGTTCATCCTAAGCCTGGCTCAGAATTCCATCTCTCTGTGGAATAGTTCATGCAAGTTGTTGTTTCTGTTTGTTTGTTTCTGATTTATTCTGTTCCGTGTGTCTGAAGCTCTGAATGTCTCACGAACACGTCGTGTACGCCGACGACACACACCACGCCTCTGCCACTTTTAGAACGCTTATAAAAGTGCTGCTGCCGACCTCTCATCATCACTCCCTGCTTCCTTCCTCATCAACTCCAACTGTGTGTGTGTGTGTGTGTGTGTGTGTGCGTGTGAGAGAGAGAGAGAGAAGTAGAAATAAATGATGTTACCAGTTTTAGAGTATATTTCTCCTACAGTTGATCACAGGGGTGTGTGATGCATTCCTCCTGTACACGCCCCTCCCGCAGCACTAGAGCCTCTTCCCTTTACACTGTGATAGATGTCTGGCTTTAGTCCCGACTTTAGTTTAACTTTAACTCATTTAAGATTCAAGAACTTTATTAATCCCAGGGGGGAATCTGCTGTAACACTTCCTTTAGTGGGGGAGGGGGGAGGGATGGGTAGAATAGTACCACTGGTGCCCTCTTGCCCGACCTGCTCGGGTTGGGGTGTCGTTACAGCAGGGAAAGGCTTGTAGTAACTCCATACTTACACACCGTGCAGCTTTCTCAGACCAGCCCGTGACAGGTGTGTGTTATTGCAGATGAGTCCCGAGGCGTACAGCGACAGCGGATACGGCTACAGACCCGAAGAGCTGGATGTAGATGTAAGTCGAAAAGCTGTTTATTCTTCACTAGCATTAAAGAGTTTGTGGAAACTAAAATGTTAATTCTAATAATAATAATCTGTTGATCTTTAATGTAATCAGTGATAATATTATTATTTGAGGTTGAAGCCCACGTACATGTCTGTGTGTCTCTCTGTACAGCAGAACTCTCTGTCTAACTTATTAATACAAAGAAATCCCATTCTGTAAGGTTGAGTATCTTACGCCTTGTTTACACTAAGTTGTCCTTCTTTGGTGGTCAGACAAATACACTCCCTGTTCGGTAATCGGAGAGTGAATCACAGATGAGAAATGGAAAAAGTAGATCAAAGGATAAAGATGAAGTTTTGTCTTAAAACCACTCCAGCGTATTAAAATTCACTTATACCACTTCAGCGCTGTTATTTCAGCTCAAGTCCTACAAAAGTCCCATTAAATTCTGTCCAGCAGTCAGTTTAAGACACGCCCACATGCTCAGTACGCTGTCAAAACTTGTGGTTTATAATCTGCCATAAAACTGCTCGTAACGTCACTTCTACTCGACGTTTTGGTTTCATTTATGACGCAGGGTTCAGTTTTCATTGTGTACGCACCATTTTTTAGGAGTAAGCCATGATGAGTTGCGCAATAGTGTGTGTACTGAGGATTTCAATCTACAGAAATGTTTCTGAGACTGGTTACTGGTCCCCCCATGTGTGAAATGTAAAGACATCAACGCAGGAGCGGGTTCTGACCCGATGGACAGACAGAACCTTTCTTCTATCTGTACAGATATAGCAGTGTGTAATGGGAGTTCTATGGAACACATTTTCATGGAATAGATTCAGGAAGAAAAAAAAAAAAGAATGTTTTCTACAGTGAAGTTTTCTGCTCTCCTGCTAGCCTAAGCTTTATTTTATGAAACTGTCCTGCTGGATGTGAGAACGAGCCCGTACATGAGTAACGCTGCTCGGGTCCTGTGGTGAGCCCTTTGTACACACATCCTTCACCACTTTTTCTTTTTTTTTTTTCATTTTCGCTCCTGCTGCTTTTTTTTAGGCTAAATTAAGCAGATTGTGTGAACAAGGCAAAGTGGTGCGGACACAAGAAGAGAAGCTTCAGCAGCTCCACAGAGAGAAGGTACATCTAAAGCTTTCAGTGTCCTAAAATATCACCTAAGCATGCCAAGACTGTGTGTGTGAGTGTGTGTGTGTGTGTGTGTGAGTGCGTGCTTCAGGCTATAATAACCCCATATGTTGGTAATGTATTGAAACAACATGATGGAAAGGAAGTCATTCTTTTAGGTGACTTTAATTTAAATTGGTGTGAGAAATCATGTAGAAAAAAATTCAAAGAAATAACAAAACCTTTCCAAATGACACAACTATTAAGTAAACCGACTCGTATAACAAGATCTTCTCAAACCTTAATAGATTTAATACTGACAAATAAACCTGAGAGAATAGTTAAAACTAAAATTTAATCACAGGTATGTCTGACCACAATTTAATTCTAGTAGCTAGAAAATTGACAAAAGCAAGGTGCAACAATGAAAATTCAATAAATGGTAAAATGTGTATCACTTTTATTCCAAAGAAAGATTTACACTTAGTTGAAAAAGATTTAAAACAAACAAAGTGGGCAGACATCCTGGTGAAAAAATCTTGTGAACAGGGCTGTCAAGAACTTATGTTGACTGTAAATGACATCTTAAATAAATATACAAAAAATAAGCAAAGAAAGCAACATGAAAAACGAAATTTCCCATGGTTTAATACAACTATTTGGGATATGATGAAAAAGCGAGATGAGGCGCTAAAATTTTTTTTGAAATCTGGACTAACAACGGATCGATTCGTCTTTACAAGTCAAAGAAATAAAGTTATAGCTGAGATTAGAAAGGCCAAAGCTATTTTTTTTCTAGAAATTATTAAAAACGCACAAGGTAATAGTAGAATAATATGGAAAACTATTGACAAATTGATTGGAAAAGAAAAGTCAAAGTGTGAGAATATCCATCTCAAAATTAATGGAAAATTTATTGATGACTCTTTTGCAATAGCAACCAATTTTAATGAATATTTTTTAAACATTGTCCAAAAACTGGCTTAGAATTTTCAAAATGTTCATCCCCCTTTCATAATTAGTGGCAAATCAGATTTTAACCTTAGTCCAATAACTACAACTAAAGTCGAAAAAATAATTGCTGCGCTAAATAGCAGCAAAGCAAAAGATATTTATGGACTTGATACTTCTTTTCTTAAACAATATAGGGACATCTTCTCTGATCCGGTGACAACAATAATAAATCAATCAATTAGTGAGGGGATTTTCCCAGCAGCTTTAAAACCTGCGATTGTCACCCCTATATTTAAGTTTGGTGACAAACAAGAAATGAACAATTATCGTCCAATAAGCATCCTTCCAGCAGTATCAAAAGTGCTCGAGAAGACGGTGGCGGAGCAACTTATTTTCCACTTTGACTCACAAGAGCTCTTAAATCCAATGCAATTTGGTTTTAGACGGAAGTATTCAACAGACTCTGCCTGTTGCTACTTCCTGGAAACTGTCAGGGCATATGTGGATCAGGGAAGGGTGGTGGGAGCGGTCTTCCTTGATCTGTGTAAAGCTTTTGACACAGTCAGTTATCAAATACTCTACAGTAAATTAAATCAATATAGTCTCTCTGAGCACACCCAAAAATGGATAAGATCTTATCTGAGTGACCGAAAACAGTGTGTACGAGTAAATAACATTCAATCTGCGTTCAGAGCCACCTCACTGGGAGTGCCGCAAGGGTCTATTTTGGGACCCTTGCTTTTTAGCATCTATATAAATGACCTCCCTACAGTGTGCTCTGACGTTGACGTGATTATGTACGCCGATGATACGGTTATCTTTACTTTTGGGGAAAACGAGCTGGAGGTTGCTGATAAATTATCAAAAGAGATGGAAAAAGTTGCAGAATGGTTGCAGATGTCATGTCTTACTTTAAATGTTGATAAAACAGTTTCAATTTTATTTTCAAATAAACATAAATTACAACAAACTCTAGAAATTCAAGTAAATGGACAAAAAATTAAAAATGTAAACGAAATAAAATATTTAGGTCTAATACTTGATTCGAACCTTTTTTTTAAAAGTCATATAAAAAACCTTGGTAATAAAGTGAAATTTAATTTGATGAATTATAAACATATTAGAAATTCATTAAGTACAGAGGCGTCAAATACCTATCTCAACACTATGATTGTTCCACATTTTTTGTATTGCATGTCTAGTTGGTCTCAGGCGTGTAAAACATCGTTAAAACCACTTGAATCATTATATAAAAGGGCCATAAAAATTCATGATAAAAAATCTCGATTATATCATCATTGTAAAGTACAAAGTAAATATAATTTTTTGAGCTTCGAAAATCTTATTAAATATAATCAAATTTCTGCTTTGTTTAAAATAATCCATAACATCGCTGCTCCCCCTTTGAAAAAATTTTTCACACTAAATTCGGAGAGAATTCTAGAATTACACGGTCGACAGTTAGAGGAGAGTGCAGCGTTACAAGATGCAAAACTGCATATGGTCAACAATCTTTCTCCTATAAAGCAGTGAGCCTTTGGAACACTCTTCCAAATGAAATTATTTCATGCACAAATTATTGTACTTTTACACGCCTGACCAAACAGTGGTTATTATCAAAGCAAATTTGTATGCACTAAATGATTGTGATATGAATGCTGTAAATTGTGAGTGAGTGAATTAAATGATGATAGAAAGTGCTTTTATGAGTTTCTATGTATTTTTCTGTATACATTTAATAAGCTTTTGTAAGTGTAACAACAACCTGTCCAGGGACTGCGGGTGGAAATTAGCATTTTTGCTATAACCTGGCACATGACATCTCTTCTTATTTTAGACTAATGTTGTTTGTGCATTGTCCCTGATCAAATAAATAAATAAAATGAAATAAATAAATAATATGCTGGTATATTTTCCTTAAAGCTGGTGTGTGTCTCATGTGTCTGCAGCACACACTGGAAACGGCCCTTTTATCCGCGAGCCAGGAGCTGGAGATGAGCGCTGAT
The DNA here is from genome assembly GCF_024256425.1 of Clarias gariepinus. Lineage (NCBI taxonomy): Eukaryota > Metazoa > Chordata > Actinopteri > Siluriformes > Clariidae > Clarias > Clarias gariepinus. The sequence continues at coordinate 31,949,213 of NC_071111.1, read as the reverse complement.
AACCCAGCGGCGGTGCAGAGCCTCATCCAGCAGAGGGACGTGCTGCAGAGCGGCCTCCTGAGCTCCTGCAGGGAACTGTCCCGAGTCAGCTCTGTGAGTCCTCCCTCACACACACACACACACACACACACACACACACACACACACACCAGGGGACGTTTGAAGACTCATACAATGTAATGAGAAGAGAAACAGGTGTACCTCTGCAAATTTGATTAGATAACGATGAATTTAGCTGCATTTTAATTCGCTAGCTTGTCCACTAGCATGTGGTCTGTGCCTGTAGTTACAAACACCAGAGTCACTTCTCATACTGTTGTGTATCTGTAAGCTGCAGTTCTTCACCCAGAGGCTCATAAACCCCCTGCACGCATCATGACGGTCGTGTGTGATGGTTGTGCTTGTTTTCTAGGAGCTGGACAGAAGCTGGAAGGAGTACGACAAGCTGGAGACCGACGTGACTCTGGCCAAGAGGAACCTCCTCGATCAGCTGGAGGCCCTCGGGAGTCCACAGGTAGCCGTGCGCGACAATCCTCATACGACTTATAGACACTGTCGAATCTGTATATGTGTATAGGACAAGCTGGTAAGGAGTGTGTGTGTGTGTGTGTGTGTGTGTGTGTGTGTGTGTGTGTGTGTGTGAGTACAGACAGAACCCCCTAGTCAGCAGCATGTACAGATTCAAAAGGAGCTGTGGAGGATTCAGGATGTGATGGACGCACTGAACAAAAACAAGCCAAAGAGAAGCTCTGAGCCAAGTGAGACGTCCACTCTCTCTCTCAGTCTGTGTGTGTCTCTCTGTCTGTGTCTCTCCCTCTCTTTGTCTCAGTCTGTCTGTGTGTCTCTCTCCCTCTCTCTCTCTGTCTGTGTGTGTCTCTCTCTTTCTCTCTGTCTCTGTCTGTCTGTGTTTGTCTCTCTCCCTCTCTCTGTCTCCAACACAAATTTCTTTTTTTTAATGTAATGTTGTGTGTTCCAGTCTCACATGTGTGCTTGGTTTGTGTTCCAACAGCCTTTCCCCAATCCGGTCTTCTAAAAAAGGAGGTATGTATATATTGCTCAGGACAGCTCTGGTTTCCCTTTACACACACACACACACACACACACACACACACACACTCTCAAATCTCATCGCTACAACCGGGGTCCAATATAAAAATATAACTCACCTCAACACCACCAAACCTTTACCTCTGTCTTGGCAATATTTTCGCTCTGTAGGAGTCAGACTCCGTGCCCCCACGTCCTCCGCTTCCCCACCTCTATGAGGGCAGAGGGCGTCTGTGTATGCCCCACCTGCCCGGCCCCAGCCACCCTCCGCTCCACCCGCCGCGCACAGGACCTCACCCGCCCGAAGAACGCAAAGCTGCCCAGCGCAATGGCAGTCACAGCGTAAGAGGCTGCTGATCAGTCATCTCATCCCATCCCCTTATCATCCCCACACTCCTCCACTGTCAGTCTCCTCTCAAATGTCCATTCAGTGTGTTTCAGCCCCCCAATGTCCTTAATAATTCTGTCCTGGGGTGAAAATCACTGTCTCATTTGAACGTTAAAATGAGGATTTGTTTCATATTTTAGTTTGATGACGTTCACATTTCGCCCCCTCGTGTGTCCTCACGTCATTACGCCCTCTAACCCCACACTGACGTGTGCGTAACTGGATGACTTGAATGACTAATCGTCCACAGGGTCCCGACTACAGGCTGTACAAGAGCGAGCCGGAGCTGACCACAGTGGCTGAAGTCGATGAGAGCAATGGAGAGGAGAAATCTGAGCAGGCTGCTGAGAAAGAGCCCTCTGGTACTAAAGGTGCGCTGGGGTGTTTTATACTGCACCAAATTAGAGAAATAAACTACTTTTATTCTTCAAACCTTATTTTCAACAATTCCTCTTTTTCAGCATCCTATCCCGTGGGAGTCGTGAGCCCGAGGACAAAGTCGCCTATGCCCGTATCCTCCACCATCGCCTCCTATGTGACTTTGAGGAAGACCAAGAAACCTGAACCAAAACCAGTAGGTCCTTTTTTACTAAGCTGACGTCCTGCTGTGGCTTTCCTGGGGCTATCAGGACACACAACAGTCCACACCAAACACTATACAATGCGTCTACAGCATTAGTTAATACCGTATATCCTCCGACCTCCGCTAATCCGGACTGTAGTGTGACTGTATGACGTAGTATAAGCAGTAAGTAACAGCGGAACCTTGGCATACGAGTTTAATCCGCCCTGGAGTTCTTAAGGTGAGAGTTCTTATTGTGAAATGCATTGTCCTATAAGAAATAATGTAATTACAGATAATCCGTTCCAGCCATCAAAAATATTACCAATTTACATTCATATCTCTGCATATAAAAGAGAAATAAAATAAAATATGAAATAAATAGACATTAAACCTCACCTAACCTTAATTTATCTTGGCACCGGATGCTTTAAAAAACGAACTAAAAGCGGCCTTCCTTTTCTTCTTGCTATAGTCCTTGATAATAACATTTTCCTGAAGCTAACAAATTCTAACTTATACGGTTGCAGGCCAAAAATCCTTCGTATGCCAGAGCACATTTCATGTAAAATTTCAGTTCAGTTAGGGTGTAAATGGCGTGACGCGTGGTGTTCATATGTACCAGCATCATACAGTCATCATTCCACAGACTCCCTAATGACATCAGCCCCAGTTATATAACTATATATAACTAGCATTCTGCTTGGTGGCGGTCGTGTCCTGGGTGTCCCTGTTGTCCTGCTGCCTGGGGACACGGATGAGGCAGGCGTCCAAATAGAGCTGGCCATCAGAGGCTCTCCTGTCATGTCTGTATCCCAGTTGAAACAAACGGCCGGGTCAGAGGAGCAAATTTGATGGAGTTCATGAGACTCCGAGCCCTAAAAAGGGGTGACTGACGGCAGATCTAACTTAAGCTCCTCTACACTTGCAGAAATGCAACACTTATTCTGGTTTGTGTTTGTGCGTCTCTTCCTCAGAATCATCCCAACAGTGCAGTGGAGCACATGAGCGGTAGTGTGGAGGGAGTCCGTCAGCGCATGAGTGTGGAGGAGCAAATGGAGCGGATCCGGAGGCACCAACAGGGGGCGCTCCGAGAGAGACGGAGGGAAGATGGTTCCCTTTCCCGCAGTCTTTCCTTCACCAAAGACACACCATATTACTACACCCTGCAGGTATCACCCTGCCCCCCCCCAATACCGTACATCATCATCCTCATCTGTCCTGTGTGTGTGTGTGTCAGACTCGGGACCCTCCCGCTTTAACCTGTGCTAGTGTTAAATACCCCTGCGGTGGTGGTGTTCTGCTCAGGACTGGGTGGAACACTCTGAATAACCCGCCCAAGTCTCATGCTGGTCTTTAGGGAAGTATTATAATGAAATACTGTCTGTGTTTAATGAGCTCACAGGGACGTACGCGCAGACGCTCAGCTGTAAAAGCAACCGCATGGATTAGGACTTTAGTGTATGTTCAAGATTTTTTTTCCATTAGACCAATATTCATATCTCTCTCTCTTTGTGTGTGTGTGTGTGTGTGTGTGGTTGTGTGTGTGGTTGTGTTAGATGAGCTCAAAAAGAAGGGAAATGTCAGCTTTAGACCCGAGCCCGTTCAGAGCTTCTACGTTCAAAGAAAACTCTAAAGCACTGGAGGTAACTGAACAAGACCTGGTGTAGAGCAAGAGAAGGCTTTTTGTGTCTAAACATTACCCAGAGTGCTTTGTGCTTTTCTCTTGTTCCTCTTCCCCCAGCAGGTGAACCTGATGTCAGGGTCTGATTTCGGTGAAAAGTTCTCTGAAGCCAGCAGAAGGCCAGAGCACCGCAAGCCTCCATGCACTGAGGACACGTAGGTGTTTGTGTGTGTGTGTGTGTGTGTGTGTGTGTGTGTGTGTGCGCGTTTGTGTGTGCGTGTGTGTGCCCGCGCGCGTTTGTGTTTGTGTGTGCGCGCATTCGTGCGTGTGTGTACGCATGTGTGCATTTGTGTGTGTTAGTGATGGGTCGTTATGAATGATTGGTTCTTTTTGTACGAAAATGCAACATTTTATTTTATTTCAGATCGAAAGAACGAAATGAACTAAATGACTCAAAAAAAAGATTCATTTATTTTGATGAAAGAGATTCAAAGAGTGACTAAAATGGTTACCCATCACTAGTGTGTGTGCGCGCATTTGTGTGGGTGCGTGTGTGTTCTGCAGTTTTACCAATGCACACACTCCTCTCTGTCCTGTGCTAGTCTGCAGACTGCCGTGATGGTGCGAGTCGGCACGGAGGAGAACGACGATGATGAAACTCTCTCTGGACAAAGTCAAGACCAGATGATCAGAGACTCGTACACGGTGACGTCGTCCAAACACAGCACCACTGCGTCAGGTGAGAGGGGGCGCTGTGCTCCCGAGGTAAAGCTGACTCCTGGCTGTCGTGTACGAGGAATGAAACACTCGGGGACGTTCTGTCTCACATCGCCGATAGTGTTTGATTCCTGAGTTACTAAAGCCCTGTGCGTGCGTGTGTGTGTGTGCGCGTGTACAGTACCTGTACGTCTCTCTGACTGGCAGTGTGTTGTTGTGTCTGATGCACTGCTGCATGTTGTTTCTGTGTATGATTAACACTGTGTTCTCTGGTTGCCTGTTTATGGTCTTGTTTTTGTCGAATGGTTTGCAGTGAACAGCCTCTCCAGTTCGCCTCAGTCTCCGAGCTCCTCTCCTCTTCCTTCCTCCCCTCCTCACCTCCCCGATGGTTCCCACTTCATGTGTGTGTAGTGAAGAAAAACGTACAGTAAGGGGTCACTGTCCTGTTACAGTTCATCTTTACAGCTGTCCGTACTTTACTGTGACTCTAGGAGACAGAAATAAGTCTATTCCATATGTTTAATTATAATTATATGGTTATAAGGATAAACACATGATATAGGAGTTGTACAATAATATAACAATTAATAAATCATTCTGATGAGTGAATACAGTGTTAAATGATTAAAAGATTTACTAATCAATATGAATGAAGTCATGCGTGTGTATGCAGATTTGCATGTAGACGGTAGATGGCGAGTGGCAGCGTTTAACTTCTAACTTGTGCACAAAGGCTCGTCGGCTCGCAGGATCCCATGACATGATGATAACACACACACACACTGAGCAAATACGGAGTGCTTTTGCATGCCAAACCCACCATTAAGAAAACAGTATAAATACATTATGATAATAGAAGCAGTAGTTTTATTTCATCAGCCTCTCCATATAAAGAGTCAGGCTTCATCAACCAAATGACAAACCTTCCAAAATAATACAGCATGTGGCGCTAAGATGCACCGCGTCCCCAGCTGACGGGATCCTGTGATGAGGTTTTTATTAGAACTGTTTGTATCATCTGATATGTTTTACTTAGCAAGAAAAGCTCTAGTAGCATTTAGAGGTTCCATATTTTATATCTTTATATATCAACACAGGTCGTAGAGCTCACCCAAAGTGTGTTTTCTTATATGACGTCACATCATGGGGGAAAAAATCGAATGGACTCGTTTAGTATTAAGATGAAAAAACTGACAAAAAGCAGGGAATGTTTTACAGTGGACCCTCAGCGTACGAGTTTAATCCGCTCCGGAGGCGAGTTCTTACGGTGAGATTTCGTATAGTGAAACGCATTTTCCCATTATAAATAATGTAAATTCAGATAATCTGCTCCCGCCACCCAGAAATATTTCCAACATTACCAATTTACAACACTATAATCATATTATTGCATATAAAAACAATCAAAATATTTATAAAAGACATGTAAATGAAGTGAAATATTAAATAATAAATAGACATAAACCTCACTTAACCTTAATCTATGATTCCTCTCGACATCGGCTGCTTTAAAAAACGAACTGAAAGCGGCTCCCTTTTCTTCACGCTGCCGTCCTTGATAACATTCCTCGACCCAGTAAGAAAAAAAATAATAAGTAAACTCGCCTCTCTTGACTTTTCCCTCATTAAATAAACATCCTGTAGATTAACTGAAGTATTAGGATATCATCGAAAGCTGCAGTTCTGTTTTTTTTTTATTTTTTATCAGAGATGGTTATAAAGTTCGTTTTAAGCTTTTCTCCTGCAAGATTCAGTCTAATCAAGACTTTCAGAAGTCAGTTTACTCTGTTTAGTTTGACTCTAAAAAGCACCAGCATTAAGGTTAAAGTCTCTCGTGTTGATCAAAGGCTCAGTGTGGTCACAGCATGCTATGGCTAATGTAATGTATACAGCTGAGGTCATTGCTAACTTGCTAACTGCTCTCTCTCTCCCTCTCCCTCACCCGTCTCATCCCCTCGCCCCTGTCATCCCCCCCCCAGGCCAGCATTGCCATCTACATCCCTAAACACTGACACATGAAGGAGTTCCTAAAGGCGAAGGAAACCAGCAGCCTTGTAGAGCAGCGCCAGGCCGCACCGGCTCCGGTCGCAGCTCCACCTACCAACTGCCACAGATAGAATTAGACAGTTTACCCTAGAGTTATTAATGCCATTATTTATAATATAGTTCTTATTTTCATGTTTTACTGAGTGGATGAGTTTTATTCTGTGTCCGAGTAGGGTGTGCGTGTGCGCGCGTGTGTGTGCGTGTGAGAGAGAGAGGATATGCGCAGAGCTGTGCCGTGATTAAGGTCTACTGATATACAGGCTCATTATTATCATTATTTTTATTCAGAGCAGCCACGGTGTCTTCAGTGAGTAGGAAATGGGTTAGAGCTAAAGGACTCACACACACACACACACACGCACACGCCCACATGCACACGTCACGGTACTTCAGATCTCCAGGAGTTTATGCACAGAATCTGCTTATTTCTTTATTTAAAAGGTCTGCCTCTCTCTCGCTGTTGAAACACTCCAGTTTGAGCATTCATATCTTTTGCACTGTATAACACCTCACTGATTTTTTTAAACTAGTAACATGTGGATAGCCAATTATCTGTACAGAACACGTGTGCGCGCGTGTGTGTGAGAGACGATTTCATTACAGCACTGCTATATTAGTGCAGATTTAAAAAAAAAAACTATTATTTTAGCTTTGTAAAGAAAGTTTAGATAGTCTGTGCAGCACTGTTTCCCAACAGAACATTCATGAACATGCGTTTTATATTTCTATGGCTGAGATATATTTAACTTTAAAGTATTAAAGAGAGTATTAAAACATTTTGGTTTAGTGTGGTTCTGTCCATGTCGGGGTTCAGATCTAGAGACGTATAGCACATGTAAAGGTAAAAAGCAATAACAAGGGTTTTGGTGTTAACTTTATTCTAGAAGATGTAAAGATCATATTGTATATAAGGTACACCATACGATCAAAAAGTTATAAAAGCTTATCTAAGGAGTCAATATGCAAATCTCATCTGTTTTATATCATGTGAAATAAATGTTGTTATAAAAGATGTCTGGGATTCTCTTCTTTAAATGATTCAACCAGTTCTGTATCTGACATTAAAACTCATCTGTGTTGATATAACGAGTAAGAAATCAGTGCCAGGTGTGAATTCACTGCACGTCATCAGGCCGATCCAGCTACTTCACTGTAATGATGCTCTGAGCTTCAAAGATTTTAATAAATAATTTGCAAGCAGGTGGCACGGTGGCGCTGTGGTTAGTAGCACTGTGCCCTCCCACCTCCAGGGTCGAGGGTTTGATTCCCGCCTCGTGTATGTGTGGAGTTTGCATGTTCTCCTCTGGGTGCTTCGGTTTCCTCCCAAAGTCCAAAGATATGCACATTAGACTAACTGGTGTTTCCAAATTGCCTGTAGTGTGTGAGTAAGGTTGTGCTTTTGCCCTGTGATGGATTGGCATTGGCACTGGCACCTAGTGCCCCGAGACCCCTGGATTGGCTGCAGTCACTTATTAGTTTTATATATTGATGAATCAAGGGGAGAACAGAATACTAAATGTAGTGATGATAGATTTTACACAGGATTCTCTCTTCCCTTAGGTAAATAACCATGATACAGCAGATCCTGCACTACCACAAACGTGCATCTTTAGTGCCATCTGCTGGTCTAGTCCCAATTCTGCCTGTTTATTGCTCCCCCTGCTGGACTGGTTAATCTTTAAAAGCATTTTACAGTTCTCAAGATAAAAACCTCTACCTGCTTTAAATGATTACTTATAAATTCTCAAAATTTTATTGTATACACCATGTGTTTAGTTTAGGAAGATGAGCACCTGCATCATTTAAAGGTCCCATATACTCCATCTGAATACTCCTTTCAGATAATGCTTTTTTTCTCCGGACTCCCAACTCCTCCTTTTTGTTTCCTCCTTGATCCGTAACATTTCAGTGTTAAGCCACGCTCCCAGAGAACAGGCTGAGCAAAGAGCAGTGGGAAGCGCTCTTATATGAGGTCACATTAGGGGGGAGATCTAATCAGCCTTTTAAAGCTCAACATCATGATTAATACAGTCGACTATTAGAGGGCTCCAGGAAGCTGACAACAGAAAAGAAGAATACACCAAAACTCTTCACATTCAAGGAGGTCAAATGATTTAAATCTGAGCACAACTCCGGGTTTGAGAAGAACAATAATCTGACTGTGGGTGACAATCTCCTGGATCCCTGCTTGCACACACATCAATATGTCTAAGTGAAACGGTCACCTTGTTTTAAAATAATTGTATGTAAACACTGCTGTCATTGAGATGATATTCCCAGGAGCCTTCTAATTAAGTTCTCCCCTTGTTCCATAGTGAACAGTGGCAGTTATCCAGTGAACCATCTTTGAGCATAAATCTCTAACACGACAACAGATAATCATTACAGAGGATATCAGATTTCATCCCATCTGTCAAAAAAAATCTTATTTAAACACCTGACCTTCACCTCCTGTGCCTTAAACTGTTCCTACAAAGTGTGAAGTGCACAATTGTATGGAATGTTTTTCTAAGCTGCGTCATTACAATATTCATCCTGTTATAGCCAAATAAACATAAATCCCCATGGACACGCTGTGAAATATATAAGTGAAGGGCGATCCTAATGCTTCAGCATACCAAGACATCTTGGACAATGCTCTGTTGATCAACTTTGGGATGAACTGGAACGGAGATTGTGAGCCAGACCTTCTCGTCCAACATCAGTGCATGACCTCATAAACATGACCTCAAATTCCCACAGAAACACTCCAACGTCTTATGGACGGCCTTCCAAGGACAGTGGACGCTGTTGGAGCTGCATAAGGAGGACCGACTCCATACTGAAGTGTGTGTGTTTGGATACAGTGTCACTGCAGGTTTGACCCAATACTTTTGATCATATAGTGTAGATGTTTTATAATACTGGAATAACAGGTTCAATATTTATTGGGCTGTATGAGTAGGGTTGATCAAACTGTGACGCTTCTCCACATCAGCCACGTGAATCGTCAGTGATGTGAATCTTCTATTCTTTATTCCTAAGTGTTTATTACTTATAATTAGCTGTGCTTCCTAATGGAAGGGCCTGCTTTGTTTCCTCCTCACTGAATGCATGAACACTGCACTAATATACACACAAAGTGGTTCTTAGTGGAATACAGCGTTCTGTAGGACTGTAATAACCTCACTCTTACCATTTGGTCGAGTTCAGGCCTACATGTTAACGTGAAAGCGACACGCAGTCATAAAGTGCTGCATTCGACTAAACGCTGTAACTCGTAATTCCCATCTTCGGCCCTTTAAAACAAAAAGAAAACGCGCCTTCAAGTCGGAATTCCTACTCGGAACTGCATCATCAACCCCGAACGCAGCGAGTGACGTCATTTCAACATGGCGGATCACGAGCATGAAAAATAAACACCAGTATGAGCAGATATTTACCTCACAAACAGACATATTCACTTATTAAATCTCTAATCCTGATTCTAAACAGGGGTTAGTCACTCTATATAAACAGTGCATGAAGTTAAAAAGGTGTTTTTAATCTGTAGGGGATCTGACGATTCAATGCTAATTGTGATGAAATTATATAAACAGGGCAGGTTAATTAGAAAAAGAAATCTTACAGAAACTTGATTAGCACTCAAAGTATCAATCTATATTTTGCGATACGAACTCTAACTTGTGTTATTTTGGGTCATAACATTCAGCATGAGCGCCACTACCACATAAAGCACTTAATATGGAACGTGTTACTGTTGTAAAGAAAAACAAACCTCATACACCTGATGGCCAATGACCAGGGTTAGGGTCAGCCTAGGTTCCTCTATCGATGGATTTTACCTTCTCTGATGACACAGCCATATTCCAAGATGACCACGTCAGGATTCATCTGGCTCAAATTGTGAAAGACTGGATCAGTGAGATGAGACATCATATGGATTGGCCACCAGAGTCCTGCCCGTATCACTTTACACACCAACTCTCCCATTATAGATAAAAGAGCTTTACATTATAAGTTAAGCCTTTATTCATCGTATATATTTATTACTACAAAATTCATTATTCTTTACATATCCCAGCTTCTTGTTAATAGGCAGGGGTCAGAGCACAAGGTCAGCCAGTATACAGAACCCCTGGACCAGACAGGGGCCTTCCTCAAGGGCCCAACAGCAGCGGCAGAGCTGGGGCTCAAACCACTGTCCATCCCATCTGTAAGTCCTAACACATGTTTTTTTTAAAGTGAAGTACAGCCTTTATTCTATATATAGCTGCACTGAGGCATAGTGGTTCGATTCCCACCTGAGGTCTTTGTGCATGGATGTTGCATGTTCCCCCTGTGCTTGGTGGGTTTGCTCCCACAGTCCAAAGACATGCAGATTAGGCTAATTGGCGTTTCCAAATTTCCCGTAGTGTGTCAATGTTGACCGGAGATCTTACCACGGCTGTAAACGTGGGAATAAATACAGTTGTGACATGGCCTCCATGGTCCCTAGTTGGAGGTTCTTAGATAGATGGATTGCTATTAAAGAACTGTACAACATACACAGAGGGGCCTGCCATGATTCAATTTGAGTTTTAAAAGAGGTCATGTATAACAACTGTTGAACTGTCTATACATTTGTGTGTGTGTGTGTGTGTTTGTGTGTGTATATATATATATATATATATGTGTGTGTGTGTGTGTGTGTGTGTGTGTGGTCAGAATTCATTTCTCAAAATGTACGTATGGATGATTATATTAAACATAATTATATAATTAACAGAATTAACATCTGTAAATAAAGGTTAAAAAAGATGTTCGCCGCCATGTTTTCTTGACGTCACTAAATCGCAACTCGGAAAATATATTTTTTTTTCCGAATGCAGGAATTCCGACTTAGAGAATCGCTCAGATGGCTCTTTCTTAGTGGGAAGTCGAAAAAACTCCCGACTCCGCTGTGTGCGAAACGGCAGCGCTACCACCACGTGGAGGCACAGATGCTCACGTCACAACTGTGGCCCCGCCCCCGACGTCCGCTCGCCTGGAAGAGAAGCGATTTCCTTTCTCTGTCTCTCCCTCTCTCGGCTTTAACGCGAGAAACTTTACCGCGCTGAGTTTACACACGACGCGGTCTCTTTGTGGTTCCTGATGGCCTCCGAGAGCTCCGAGCTGGACTCCCTGAGCCCCGGAGAGGAGCAGGGCGGCACGGCGAGCCCCGAGGGCCTGCGCGCTGCGGAGCAGGAACCGGTTAAGATGGACGAGAGCGGCGAGGAGACGCGCATCACTGCCGAGGAAACCCCGTCCGGAGACGGAGCGGGGCAGAGCGGGGACCGGCCGGAGGAGGAGGAGGACGACAAGGAGATGGACACGGAGCCGGGCGCAGCGGCGCAGAGAGACAGCGCGGGGAGCGCGGCGGCCGGGCCGGGGGAGCTCAGGCCAGAACAAAGGGAGGAGGAGGAGAGCAGCGTCTCCTCACCGCTCCACTGCGCCGCGAGGAAGGGCGACGACAAACCCGGCACCGACATCAAGCGCAGGGCCAGTCTGGAGATATCATCATCATCGGACGGGGAACCGCTCAGCCGCATCGACTCCGAGGACAGGTCGGTCCTCACACACACATACACACACACACACACACAGCATACACACCCCATACACTTCATAACACCACACAGACACACACACCCACACACACACCATACACTTCATAACACCACACAGACACACACACACACACACACACACACACACACCATACACTTCATAACACCAAACACACACACACACAGCATACACACCCCATACACATCATAACACCACACACACACACACACACACACACACACACACACACACACACACCATACACTTCATAACACCACACACACACACACACCCCATACACTTCATAACACACACACACACACACACCCCATACACTTCATAACACCACACAGACACACACACCCACACACACACCATACACTTCATAACACCACACACACACACACACCCCCCATACACTTCATAACACCACACACACACACACACCCCATACACTTCATAACACCACACACACACACACAGACACACACACCCACACACACACCATACACTTCATAACACCACACACACACACACACACACACCCCATACACTTCATAACACCACACAGACACACACACCCACACACACACCATACACTTCATAACACCACACACACACACACACACACACACACACACACACACACACACACACACCCCATACACTTCATAACACCACACAGACACACACACCCACACACACACCATACACTTCATAACACCACACACACACACACACACACACACCATACACTTCATAACACCACACACACACACACACACACACACACCATACACTTCATAACACCACACACACCCACACACACCCCATACACTTCATAACACCACACACACACACACACACACACACACACACACACACACCATACACTTCATAACACCAAACACACACACACACAGCATACACACCCCATACACTTCATAACACCACACACACACACACACACACACACACACACACACACCATACACTTCATAACACACACACACACCATACACTTCATAACACACACACACACACCATACACTTCATAACACACACACACACACACAGCATACACTTCATAACACCACACACACACACACACACACACACACACACACACACACACAGCATACACTTCATAACACCACACACACACACACACAGCATACACTTCATAACACCACACACACACACAACCCATACACACACACACACACACACACACCCCATACACTTCATAACACACACACACACACACACACCCTTCATAACAACACCATACACACACCCCATACACTTCATCACACACACACACACACACTTCATAACAACACACACACAGACTTCATAACAACACACACACACACACACACACAGACTTCATAACAACACACACACACTGACTTCATAACAACACACACACACTGACTTCATAACAACACACACACACTGACTTCATAACAACACACACACACTGACTTCATAACAACACACACACACTGACTTCATAACAACACACACACACTGACTTCATAACAACACACACACACTGACTTCATAACAACACACACTTCATAACAACACACACTTCATAACAACACACACTTCATAACAACACACACTTCATAACAACACACACTTCATAACAACACACACTTCATAACAACACACACTTCATAACAACACACACGTCATAACAACACACACGTCATAACAACACACACACACGTCATAACAACACACACTTCATAACAACACACACTTCATAACAACACACACACACGTCATAACAACACACACACACGTCATAACAACACACACTTCATAACAACACACACTTCATAACAACACACACTTCATAACAACACACACTTCATAACAACACACACTTCATAACAACACACACACACTTCATAACAACACACACACACTTCATAACAACACACACACACTTCATAACAACACACACACACTTCATAACAACACACACACACTTCATAACAACACACACACACTTCATAACAACACACACACACACACACACACACTTCATAACAACACACACTTCATAACAACATACACACACACTTCATAACAACACACACACACACACTTCATAACAACACACACACACCCTTCATAACAACACACACACACCCTTCATAACAACACACACACACACACTTTATAACAACATACACACACACACACCCTTCATAACAACACACACACACACACACTTTATAACAACA